>NC_069680.1:71424555-71727585 GCF_023699985.2 Odocoileus virginianus
TGTGATATAAATTTTGGACATTTAAGAATCCAATATTCAGTTTCCATTTCTATTCAGGAGTGTGTTGATTACTCTCTCCTACTTTTGACTCTGTTTTCTACCTCAGAACACCTCTATTTCCTCCTTTCCCCTTCTCTTCCCAATCCAATTCTGTGAATCTTTGTGGGTATCTGGGCTACGGAGAACACTTTGGGAACAGATAACTGTGTAGATCTGTCTCTCTCCTCCTGAATCCCCCTTTTTCTCCTCCTGCTCACCTCTATCTCCTTCCTCCTTCTCCTCTTCTTCATGTAACTCTGTGAACCTCTCTGGTTGTCCCTCATGGTGGAGAATCTTTCCACCATTAACCTAGAAGTTTTATTATCAGTGCTGTATAGTTGGAGAAGTCTTGAGACTACTGGAAGAATAAAACTGAAATCCAGAAGCAGGAGACTTAAGCCCAAAACCTGAGAACACCAGAAAACTCCTGACTACACAGAACATTAATAAGAGACCATCCAGAAGCCTCCATATCTACACCAAAACCAACCACCACCCAAGAGCCAATAAGCTCCAGAACAAGACATACCATGCAAATTCTTTAGCAACGCAGGAATATAGACCTGAGTGTCAACATACAGGCTCTCCAAAGTCACACCTAACACAGAGACCCATCGCAAAACTCATTACTGGACACTCCATTGCACTCCAGGGAGAAGAAATCCAATTCCACGCACCAGACACTGACACAAGCTTCTCTAACCAGGAAACCTTGACAAACCAATCATCCAACCCCACCCACTGGCTGAAACCTCCACAATAGAAAGGAACCACAGACCACCAGAATATAGAAAGCCCACTCCAGACACAGAAATCTAAACAAGATGAAAAGGCAGAGAAATACCCAACAGGTAAAGGAACATGAAAAATGCCCACCAAGTCAAACAAAAGAGGAGGAAATAGGGAATCTACCTGAAAAAGAATTTAGAATAATGATAATAAAAATGATCCAAAATCTTGAAAACAAAATGGAGTTACAAATAAATAGCCTGGAGACAAAGATTGAGAAGATGCAAGAAATGTTTAACAAGGACCTAGAAGAAATAAAAAAGAGTCAATTAAAAATGAATAATGCAATAAATGAGATCAAAAACACTCTGGAGGGAACCATGAGTAGAATAACAGAGACAGAGGATAGGATAAGTGAGGTAGAAGATAAAATGGTGGAAATAAATGAAGCAGAGAGGAAAAAAGATAAAAGAATCAAAAGAAATGAGGACAACCTCAGGGACCTCTGGGACAATGTGAAATGCCCCAACATTCGAATCATAGGAGTCCCATAAGAAGAAGACAGAAAGAAAGGCCATGAGAAGTTACTCGAGGAGATAATAGCTGAAAACTTCCCTAAAATGGGGAAGGAAATAGCCACCCAAGTCCAAGAAACCCAGAGAGTCCCAAACAGGATAAACCCAAGGCGAAACACCCCAAGACACATATTAATCAAATTAACAAAGATCAAACACAAAGAACAAATATTGAAAGCAGCAAGGGAGAAACAACAAATAACATACAAAGGGATTCCCATAAGGATAACAGCTAATCTATCAATAGAAACCCTTCAGGCAAGAAGGGAATGGCACGACATACTTAGAGTAATGAAAGAGAATAACTTACAACCTAGATTACTGTACCCAGCAAGGATCTCATTCAGATATGAAGGAGAACTCAAAAGCTTTACAGACAAGCAGAAGCTGAGAGAATTCAGCACCACCAACCCAGCTCTTCAACAAATGCTAAAGGATCTTCTCTAGACAGGGAACACAGAAAGGTTGTATAAACATGAACCCCAAACAACAAAGTAAATGACAACGGGACCATACCTATCAATAATTACCTTAAATGTAAATGCGTTAATGCCCCAACCAAAAGACAAAGACTGGCTGAATGGATACAAAAACATGACCCCTATATATGCTGTCTACAAGAGACCCACCTCAGAACAAGGGACACATACAGACTAAAACTGAAGGGCTGGAAAAAAATATTTCACACAAATGGAGACCAAAAGAAAGCAGGAGTTGCAATACTCATATCAGATAAAATAGACTTTCAAATAAAGGATGTGAAAAGAGATAAAGAAGGACACTACATAATGATCAAAGGATCAATCCAAGAAGAAGACATAACAATTATAAATATATATGCACCCAACGTAGGAGCACCACAATATGTAAGGCAAATGCTAACGAGTATGAAAGAGGAAATTAATAGTAACACAATAATAGTGGGAGACTTCAATACCCCACTCACAACTATGGATAGATCAACTAAACAGAAAATTAACAAGGAAACACAAACTTTAAAACACACAATGGACCAGCTAGAACTAATTGACATCTATAGGACATTTCACCCCAAAACAGCAACTTCACCTTTTTCTCAAGTGCACACAGAACCTTCTCCAGAATAGATCACATCCTGGGCCATAAATCTAGTCTTGGTAAATTCAAAAAAATTGAAACCATTCCAGTCATCTTTTCTGACCACAGTGCAGTAAGATTAGATCTCAATTACAGGAAAAAAATTATTAAAAATTCAAACATATGGAGGCTAAACAACACGCTTCTGGATAACCAACAAATCATAGAAGAAATCAAAAAAGAAATCAAAATATGCATAGAAATGAATGAAAATGAAAACACAACAACCCAAAACCTATGGGACACTATAAAAGCAGTGCTAAGGGGAAGATTCATAGCATTATAGGCCTACCTCAAGAAACAAGAAAAAAGTCAAATAAATAACCTAACTCTACACCTAAAGCAACTAGAGAAGGAAGAAATGAAGAACCCCAGGGTTAGTAGAAGGAAAGAAATCTTAAAAATTAGGGCAGAAATAAGTGCAAAAGAAATTAAAGAGACCAGAGCAAAAATGAACAAAGGTAAAAGCTGGTTTTTTGAAAAAATAAACAAAATTGACAAACCATTAGCAAGACTCATTAAGAAACAAAGGGAGAAGAACCAAATTAACAAAATTAGAAATGAAAATGGAGAGATCACAACAGACAACACTGAAATACAAAGGATCATAAGAGACTACTACCAGCAGCTCTATGCCAATAAAATGGACAACTTGGAAGAAAAGGACAAGTCCTTAGAAAAGTATAACTTTCCAAAACTGAACCAGGAAGAAATAGAAGATCTTAACAGACTCATCACAAGCAAGGAAATCGAAACTGTAATAAGAAATCTTCCAGCAAACAAAAGCCCAGGACCAGATGGCTTCACAGCTGAATTCTACCAAAAATTTAGAGAAGAGATAACACCTATCTTACTCAAACTCTTCCAGAAAATTGCAGAAGAAGGTAAACTTCCAAACTCATTCTATGAGGCCACCATCACCCTAATTCCAAAACCAGACAAAGATGCCACAAAAAAAGAAAACTACAGGCCAATATCACTGATGAACATAGATGCAAAAATCCTTAACAAAATTCTAGCAAACAGGATCCACAACATATTAAAAAGGTCATACATCATGACCAAGTGGGCTTTATCCCAGGAATGCAAGGATTCTTTAATATCCACAAATCAATGAATGTAATACACCATATTAACAAATTGAAAGATAAAAACCATATGATTATCTCAATAGATGCAGAAAAAGCCTTTGACAAAATTCAACATCCATTTATGATTAAAACTCTCCAGAAAGCAGGAATAGAAGGAACATACCTCAACATAATAAAAGCTATATATGACAAACCCACAGAAAGCATTACCCTCAATGGTGAAAAATTGAAAGCATTTCCCCTAAAATCAGGAACAAGACAAGGGTGCCCACTCTAACCACTACTATTCAAAATAGTTTTGGAAGTGTTGGCCTTAGCAATCAGGGCAGAAAAAGAAGTAAAAGGAATCCAGATAGGAAAAGAAGAAGTGAAACTCTCTCTGTTTGCAGATGACATGATCCTCTGCATAGAAAACCCTAAAGACTCTACCAGAAAATTACTAGAGCTAATCAACGAATACAGTAAAGTTGCAGGATATAAAATTAACACACAGAAATCCCTTGCATTCCTATACACTAACAATGAGAAAACAGAAAGAGAAATTAAGGAAACGATACCATTCACCATTGCAACAAAAAGAATAAAATACTTAGGAGTATATCTACCTAAAGAAACAAAAGACGTATACATAGAAAACTATAAAACACTGATGAAAGAAATCAAAGAGGACACAAACAGATGGAGAAATATACCGTGTTAATGGATTGGAAGAATCAATATTGTCAAAATGGCTATACTACCCAAAGTAATCTATAGATTCAATGCAATCCCTATCAAGCTACCAACAGTACTTTTCACAGAACTAGAAGAAATAATTTCACAATTTTTATGGAAATACAAAAAACCTCGAATAGCCAAAGTAATCTTCAGAAAGAAGAATGGAACTGGAGGAATCAACCTGCCTGACTTCGGACTCTACTACAAAGCCACAGTCATCAAGAGAGTATGGTACTGGCACAAAGACAGAAATACAGATCAATGGAACAGAATGGAAAGCCCAGAGATAAATCCACGAACCTATGGTCACCTTATCTTTGACAAAGGAGGCAAGGATATACAATGGAAAAAAGACAACCTCTTTAACAAGTGGTGCTGGGAAAACTGGTCAACCACCTGTAAAAGAATGAAACTAGAACACTTTCTAACACCATACACAAAATTAAACTCAAAATAGATTAAAGATCTAAATGTAAGACAAGAAACTATAAAACTCCTAGAGGAGAACATAGGCAAAACACTCTCCGACATAAATCACAGCAGGATCCTCTATGACCCACATCCCAGAATATTAGAAACAAAAGCAAAATAAACAAATGGGACCTAATGAAACTTAAAAGCTTTTGCACAACAAAGGAAACTATAAGCAAGGTGAAAAGACAGCCCTCAGATTGGGAGAAAATAATAGCAAATGAAGAAACAGACGAAGGATTAATCTCAAAAATATACAAACAACTCCTCCAGCTCAACTCCAGAAAAATAAATGACCCAATCGAAAAATGGGCCAAAGAACTAAACAGACATTTCTCCAAAGAAGACATACAGATGGCTAAAAAACACATGAAAAGATGCTCAACACCACTCATTATCAGAGAAATGCAAATGAAAACCACAATGAGATACCATTACACGCCAGTCAGGATGGCTGCTATCCAAAAGTCTGCAAGCAATAAATGCTGGAGAGGGTGTGGAGAAAAGGGAACCCTCTAGTACTATTGGTGGGAATGCAAACTAGTAGAGCCGCTATGGAAAACAGTGTGGAGATTTCTTAAAAAACTGGAAATAGAACCGCCATATGACCCAGCAATCCCACTTCTGGGCATACACATCGAGGAAACCAGATCTGAAAGAGACACGTGCACCCCAATGTTCATCGCAGCACTGTTTATAATAGCCAGGACATGGAAGCAACCTAGATGCCCATCAGCAGATGAATGGATAAGGAAGCTGTGGTACATATACACCATGGAATATTACTCAGCCATTAAAAAGAATTCATTTGAATCAGTTCTAATGAGATGGATGAACCTGGAGCCCATTATACAGAGTGAAGTAAGCCAGAAAGATGAAGACCATTACAGTATACTAACACATATATATATATATGGAATTCAGAAAGATACTAATGATAACCCTATATGCAAAACAGAAAAAGAGACACAGATATACAGAACAGACTTTTGGACTCTGTGGGAGAAGGCGAGGGTGGGATGTTTCAAGAGAACAGCATTGAAACATGTATATTATCTAGGGTGAAACAGATCACCAGCCCAGGTGGGATGCATGAGACAAGTGCTCGGGGCTGGTGCACTGGGAAGACCGAGAGGGATCGGGTGGAGAGGGAGGTGGGAGGAGGAATCGGGATGGGGAATACATGTATATCCATGGTTAATTCATGTCAATGTATGACAAAAACCACTACAATATTGTAATGTAATTAGCCTCCAACTAATAAAAATAAATGAAAATAAATAAATAAAATTTGAGGTATCAGAAAAGAAAAAAATAAATAAATAAAAAGTAACTTCACTGGAATTAATATTTTGAGAATTTTTACAAATAGTTCCAGACTCATGACCTGTGTTAGCAGCAAAACAGAGGTAGTGAAATGAGCAGTTTGGAGTATTTTATTGCACAAAACATATCTTATCAATGTGTGTGTGTGTGTGTGTGTGTGTGTGTGTGTAGATGAACCTCACACAGTTCCAGACAGAGAAAATATTCAATTTCTATAACATAGAAATATTTGAAGAGAAATTTTTAGAGAAAACTATTCAGAACAATATATTTTGCTAGATTAATATTTTATTTAAACCTCACACTAATTTGCTTATTCATTAAATAAGTATTTTTAATGATCTAATATATGAATCCACTCTACTTCATACAGACTTCATTATAAGAACATTAATATATGTTTGTTTAGAAGGAAACATTGAAATAAATAATAAAAATCTCTGCTCACTTCCTGGCACTTAGAATAAAACACTTCATATTGACTCCTGGTAGCAGAGGACAGGCCTTCACCAATTATTACCTATTTTTCCTCGGATGGTTTGCAGTTACACTCAGCCTTTGCCTCCTTATCTGTAATTTGGAAATGTAATAGTTATTTGTTGGATAAATGGTTTTCATTTTTGAAACTGTCATTTTACTGTCCCAGTTGTCCTATATCCTAGGGTTATTATCTATTATATGTGAATGCTTCATGAGGATCAAGCTAAACATGGTTCTGAAATGAAGCTGGACCCTATGGTCCTTCCCTGGCATGTCCTCTGCCTGCTTTTTATCTGTAGGAAATAACAGTCTAAGAAAAAATTTAATCAGAGAAGTGAGAAAATGCAGAAGCAAAATAACACTGTCAAACAGGATAAAATAATAATAATAATCATTAAGCAAAGCCAAGGACACCAGTTCCTCCTCAAGGGCTGTAGATATTATTCTGAGTCATATTCTGAAAAAACTGTGATGGATTTTATTTTCTTGGGCTCCAAAATCACTGCAGACAGTGACTGCAGCCATGAAATTGAAAGACGCTTGCTGCTTGGAAGAAAAGCTATGACCAACCTAAAGAGCATATTAAAAAGCAGACACATTACTTTGCAAACAAAGGTCCATCTAGTCAAAGCTATGGTTTTTCCAGTAGTCATATATGGATGTGTGAGCTGGACAGTAAAAAAAGGCTCAGTGATGAAGATTTGATGCCTTCAAACTGTGGTGTTGGAGAAGACTCTTGAGAGTCCCTTGGACAGCAAGGAGATAAAACTAGTCAATCCTAAAGGAATTCAACCTTGAATATTCATTGGAAGGATGATGTTGAAGCTCTAGTACTGTGGCCACCAGATGCCAAGAGCCAACTCATTGGAAAAGACCCTGATGCTGGGAAAGATTGAAGGCAGGAGGAGAAGGGGATGACAGAGAATGAGTTGGTTGGATGGCATCACCGACTCAATGGACATGAGTTTGAGCAAACTCCAGAAGAAGGTGAAGGACAGGGAAGCCTGGCATGCTGCAGTCCACGGGTCACAGAGAGAGACACAGCTGAGCAACTGAAGAACAACAGTTCTGTGAGCTGTGTTGGAGAGATGGAAACCCCCACCAGGTGGAAGAAGTTAACTGCATGATGACCAGAAAATAGCCATGATATAAGTTGCCACAGTTCCAAGAACTGGCCTCAAAAAAATGGGAACAAACTGACCCTGGAACTGAAGACTAACTGTAATTAAAACAATCAAGATAACACTGATCAGAACACTGAGTGACTGATTTTCAAGATGACTGTCAGAGCTGACTCCACTGTTCTGCACATAACCCCCTCCCCTGGGCCCATACACCTCTGAAAATCACCTGTGAAAGCTCTTGCCCACTGGTTGTCAGTGGGGGGAATCAGCTTTTGGCTGTAAGTGTGCTGTTCCCTTTGGCTGCCAGTTTCTGAAATAAGGCAAACTTTCCTTTCCACCAACTAGGCTCCCTATTGACTTTCAATCAATGAACACCCAGACCTTATTTTTTTCTTTTTAATTTTAATTGGAGGCTTATTACTTTACAATATTGTGGTGTCTTTTTTTTTTGCCATACATTCACATGAATCAGTCATGGGTATACATGTGTTTCCCATCCTGAACCTCCCTCCCACCTCCCTCCCCATCCCATCCCTCAGGGTCATCCCAGTGCACCAGCCCTGAGCACCCTATCTCATGCATCGAACCTGGACTGGTGATTGATTTTAAATATGATAATATACATGTTTCAATTCTGTCAAATCATCCCACCCTCGCCTTCTCCCACAGAGTCCAAAAGTCTGTTTTTTACATCTGTGTCTCTTTCTCTCTCTCACATATAGGGTCATCATTACCATCTTTTTAAATTCCATATATGTGTTAAAATACTGTATTGGTGTTTTTCTTTCTGACTTAGTTCACTCTGTATGATAGGCTCCAGTTTCATCCACATCATTAGAACTGATTCAAATGCATTCTTTTTAATATCTGTGTCATATTCCATTGTGTATATGAACCATAGCTTTCTTATCCATTTGTCTGCCAATGGACATCTAGGTTGCTTCCATGTCCTGGCTATTGTAAACAGTGCTGAGATGAACATTCGAGTACACATGTCTCTTTCAATTCTGGATTCCTCAGTGTGTATGCCCAGCAGTAGGATTCTTGGGTCATATGGCAGTTCTGTTTCCAGGTTTTTAAGGAATCTCTACACTGTTCTCTGTAGTGGCTGTGCTAGTTTGCATTCCCACCAACAGTGTTAGAAGGTTCCTTTTTCTCTGCAACCTCTCCAGCATTTATTTTGTAGACTTTTTGATAGCAGCCATTCTGACCAGGGTGAGATGGTAGCTCATTGTGGTTTTGATTTGCATTTCTCTGATAATGAGTGTGGTTGAGCATTTTTTAGCCATCTGTATGTCTTCTTTGGAGAAATGTCTGTTTAGTTCTTTAACCCATTTTTTAAATGGAGAAGAATCAACAAAATTAGAAATGAAAATGGAGAGATCACAACAGACAACACTGAAATACAAAGGATCATAAGAGACTACTTTATCAGCAACTATATGCCAATAAAATGGACAACTTGGAAGAAATGGAAAAATTCTTAGAAAAGTATAACTTTCCAAAACTCAACCAGGAAGAAATAGAAAATCTTAACAGACCCATCACAAGCACAGAAATCGAAATTGTAATCAAAGTCTTCCAGCAAACAAAAGCCCAGGACCAGATGGCTTCACAGCTGAATTCTACCAAAAATTTAGAGAAGAGCTAACACCTATCCTACTCAAACTCTTCCAGAAAATTGCAGAGGAAGGTAAACTTCCAAATTCATTCCATGAGGCCACCATCACCCTAATACCAAAACCAGAAAAATATGCCTCAAAAAAAAGAAAACTACAGGCCAATATCACTGATGAACATAGATGCAAAAATCCTCAACAAAATTCTACCAAACAGGATCCAACAACATATTGAAAAGGTCATACATCATGACCAAGTGGGCTTTATCCCAGGAATGCAAGCATTCTTCAGTTTAGTTCAGTTCAGTTCAGTTCAGTCACTCAGTCGTGTCTGACTCTTTGAGACCCCATGAACCGCAGCATGCCAGGCCTCCATGTCCATCACCAACTCCCGAATTACAAGCAAATCCATGTCCATTGAGTCGGTGGTGCCATCCAAACAACTCATCCTCTGTCCTCCCCTTCTCTTCCTGTCCTCAATCTTTCCTAGCATAAGGGCCTTTTCAAATGAGTCAGCTCTTAGCATCAGGTGGCCAAAGTATTGGAGTTTCAGCTTCAGCATCAGTCCTTCCAAAGAACCACCAGGACTGAACTACTTTAGGATGGACTGTTTGGATCTCCTTGCAGTCCAAGGGACTCTCAAGAGTCTTCTCCAACACCACAGTTCAAAAGCATCAATTCTTCAGTGCTCAGCTTTCTTTATAGTCCAACTCTAACTTTCATACATGACTGCTGGAAAAACCATAGCCTTGACTAGACGGACCTTTGTTGGCAAAATAATGTCTCTGCTTTTTAATATGCTGTCTAGGTTGGTCATAACTTTCCTTCCAAGGAGGAAGCATCTTTTAATTTCATGGCTGCAGTCACCATCTGCAGTGATTTTTGGAGCCAAAAAAAATGAAGTCTGAGACTGCTTCCCCATCCATTTGCCATGAAGTGATGGGACCAGATGCCATGATCTTTGTTTTCTGAATGTTGAGCTTTAAGCCAACTTTTTTACTCTCTTCTTTCACTTTCATTAAGAGGCTCTTTACTTCACTTTCTGCCATAAGGGTGGTGTCATCTGCATATCTGAGGTTATTGATATTTCTCCCAACAATCTTGATTCCAGCTTGTGCTTCCTCCAGCCCAGTGTTTCTCATGATGTACTCTACATATAAGTTAAATAAGTAGGGTGATAATATACAGCCTTGACGTACTCCTTTTCCTATTTGGAACCAGTCTGTTGTTCCATGTCCAGTTCTAACTGTTGCTTCCTGACCTGCATACAGGTTTCTCAAGAGGCAGGTCAGGTGGTCTGGTATTCCCATCTCTTGAAGAATTTCCCACAGTTTATGTGATCCACACAGTCAAAGGCTTTGGCATAGTCAATAAAGCAGAAGTAGATGTTTTTCTGTAACTCTCTTGCTTTTTCGATGATCCAGCGGATGTTGACAATTTGATCTCTGGTTCCTCTGCCTTTTCTAAAACCAGCTTGAACATCTGGAAGTTCACCATTCATGTATGGCTGAAGCCTGGCTTGGAGAATTTTGAGCATTACTTTACTAGCATGTGAAATGAGTGCAACTGTGTGGTACTTTGAGCATTCTTCGGCATCACCTTTCTTTGGGATTGGAATGAAAACTGATGTTTTCCAGTCCTGTGGACACTGCTGAGTTTTCCAAATTTGCTGGCATATTGAATGCAGCATTTTCACAGCATCATCTTTCAGGATTTAAAATAGCTCAACTGGAATTCCATCACCTCCACTAGCTTTGTCCATAGTGATGCTTCCTAAGGCCCACTTGACTTCCCATTCCAGGACATCTGGCTCTAGGTGAGTGATCACACCACCATGATTATCTGGGTCATGAAGATTTTTTATGTACAGTTCTTCTGTGTATTCTTGCCACCTCTTCTTAATATCTTCTGCTTCTGTTAGGTCCCTACCATTTCTGTCCTTTATTGAGCCCATTTTTGTATGAAATATTCCCTTCATATCTCTCATTCTCTTGAAGAGATCTCTAGTCTTTCCCATTCTGTTGTTTTCTTCTCTTTCTTTGCCCTGATCGCTGAGGAAAGCTTTCTTATCTCTCCATGCTATTCTTTGGAACTCTGCATTCAAATGGTTATATATTTCTGTTTCCCCTTTGGTTTTCATTTCCCTTCTTTTCACCGCTATTTGTAAGGCCTCCTCGGACAACCATTTTGCTTTTTTCATTTCTCTTTTGGGGGATGGCCTTGATTCCTGTCTCCTATATAATGTCACAAACCTCCATAAATAGTTCATCAGGCACTCTTTCTATCAGATCTAGTCCCTTAAATCTGTTTCTCACTTCCACTGTATAGTCATAAGGGATTTCATTTATGTCATACCTGAATGGTCTAGTGGATTCTTCAATATTTGCAAATCAATACCACATTAACAAATTGAAAGATAAAAACCATATGATTATCTCAATAGATGCAGAGAAAGCCTTTGACAAAATTCAACATACATTTATGATAAAAACCATCCAGAAAGCAGGCATAGAAGGAACATACCTCAACATAATAAAAGCTATATATGACAAATCCACAGCAAACATTATCCTCAATGGTGAAAAATTGAAAGCATTTCCCCTAAAGTCAGGAACAAGACAAGGATGCCCAGTCTCACCACTACTATTCAACATAGTTTTGGAAGTTTTAGCCACAGAAATCAGAGAAGAAAAAGAAATAAAAGGAATCCATATTGGAAACGAAGAAGTAAAACTCTCACTGTTTGCAGATGACATGGTCCTCTACATAGAAAACTCTAAAGACTCCACCAGAAAATTACTAGAGCTAATCAATGAATATAGTAAAGTTACAGGATATAAAATTAACACACGGAAATCCCTTGAATTCCTATACAATAACAATGAGAAAACAGAGAAATTAAGGAAGCAATTCCATTCACCATTGCAATGTAAAGAATAAAATACTTAGGAATAAATCTACCTAAAGAAACAAAGGACCAATATATAGAAAACCATAAAACACTGATGAAAGAAATCAAAGATGACACAAATAGATGGAGAAATATACCATATTCGTGTATTGAAACAATCAATATAGTGAAAATGAGTATACGATCCAAAGCAATTTATAGATTCAATGCAAGCCCCATCAAGCTATCAATGGTATTTTTTAGAGAACTAGAACATATAATCTCATAGTTTGTATGGAAATACAAAAAACCTTGAATAGCCAAAGCATATTGTGAAAGAAAAATGGAACTGGAAGAATCAACCTGCCTGACTTCAGGCTGTACTACAAAGCTACAGTCATCAAGACAGTATGGTACTGGCACAAAGACAGATACATAGATCAATGGAACAAAATCAAAAGCCCAGAGATAAATCCGTGCACTAAGGACACCTTAGCTTTGACAAAGGAGGCAAGAATATACAATGGACAAAAGACAATCTCTTTAACAAGTGGTGCTGGGAAAACTGGTCAACCACTTGTAAAATAATGAAACTAGAACACTGTCTAACACCATACACAAAAATAAACTCAAAATGGCTTAAAGATCTAAATGTAACACCAGAAACTACAAAACTCCTAGGGGAAAACATAGGCAAAACACTCTCTGATGTAAATCATAGCAGGATCCTCTATGACCCACCTCCCAGAGTAATGGAAATAAAAGCAAAAATAAACAAATGGGACCTAATTAAACTTAAAAGCTTTTGCACAATGAGGAAAACTATAAGCAAGGTGAAAAGACAGCCTTCAGAATTGGAGAAAATAATCGCAAATGAAGCAACTGACAAAGAACTAATCTCAAAAGTATACAAGAAACTACTGCAGCTCAATTCCAGAAAAATAAGCGACAGACTTTACTTTTGATAGCAATTGGGTTTCTGTCACTATCAATGCTCTATTACCATGAGGATCTCATGTTTCATCATCTCTAATAGATTCTATGTACCCTCCAGGGTAAGAGAAATATCATAGAGACAAACAGGGGCTCTGTAAATAATCTTCAATCTAGAATCTTGGTTTTGAATTCTAAATATATGTTATGCAATCCTAACCTCAAAATTTTAGGCAGACATAAATAGCTGAGCTGGTAAAGAATCCACATGCAATTCAGGGGACCCTGGGGCAGGAAGATCTCCTGGAGAAGGGATAGGTTACCCACACCACTACTATTGGTCTTTCCTGGTGGCTCAGATGGTAAAGGATCCACCTGCAATGTGGGAGACCTGGGTTTGATCCCTGGGTTGGGAAGATCCCCTGGAGAAGCGAATAGCCACCCACTTCACTAGAATTGCCTGGAGAATTTCATGGAGGAGCCTGGCAAGCTACAGTCCATGGGGTTGTAAAGAGTGGGACACTACTGAGTGACTTTCACTTGACAACTCCATTTTAATGGAGCATCTAACATGACTTAATTATGAAAAGTTCTTTTGATCCACATGGTCTGTTTACTAAATCACTTTATTTTTTGTTGTTTTTGTCTTGTTTTGTTTTTAGACACTCTTCATGTTTTTTTAGACACTCTTCATGTTTTACAATTTCAAAGAAAAATTTTATAAAACTTTGTATTATCTTTTGAGCATGGAAACAAAAGTTTGAAGACAATAAACCATTATAGTTCATTCCATAATAAATTCATGGTAGAGAGAATCAAGGAAGCAGTGTAAAAGTTCATATAGTGGTAGGAATTAATTCATTGTCATATTACAGCAGCTATTCCCACAGGCTACTAAATACTATCTGTCCATATATGAAACACTAGATGTTATTAAATACTATTCATCTGTATATTAATACTGTTACAGATCTATATTCTATATGTAATATACTCTGTTCTTTCTGTGACCCATGTATAATTAAAATCCAGCAAAGACCAGTCCAAAAGAAGAATTCATTTCAAAGAGGAAGTGACTCCAGAAGGCAATGAGCTCCTTGGAAGTATTCAAATAGAGAAGAGGCATGCGGTGTGCAAAACCAAAATGGTACTTCAAATCAGATTTTTCTTTTTTTAAGACCAGTGTTGAAAGACCATCCTAACAGGTTTTTGCTCTGTCCTTGAGAAGTCTCTACTTTCTAAATAATGGAAATTGACAGGATATAAAAATAGAGCATATCTCTTTTCCCCAATAGCCATTTGTTCACATTCTAAGGAGGATAAACTCAAGAGATACTTGTCTCCTCTTTTGTAGAGCTATGTTTCTTCCATTCTAAAAGGAATACAGTCTACAGATGCCCCCTTCCTTTTTTTAAAAAAAAAAAGTCTTCCCTGATAGGGCTGCTTACACTCTAAGGTAGAGATCTTCTTTCCTCCCCAGGAATGGATTTATTTACATCCAGCTTAAAAGATAAGATTTTTCTCTTTATCTAAGGCAGGGAGAATGGCAGGTATAAGAGCAACTCAGTATACATTCTAAATATGTAAACTTTGGAATTCTTCTCCTGTGGCACAAATCCCTTTGCATGGTCAGGTGACCTACTGTTTTTATTGCATCATCTCATGGAATTTTCTCATTTTCACTGACCTTATTTTTTCTACTTAAATATTAATTTTCTTATTGATTTATCTATTACATACCTCGCAAATAAATCAGAATTTTAATTCTGATTTTATGTTGTTTAACTTTTTTGGCTGAGTGACTAACACCTTTGGCAGAGATGTTGTGTGTGTGTGTATATATATATATATATATATATATATATATATTTGGGTAAATATATTAAAATTTTATTTTGTTTTTTGTCTCTGATATTCTTTTTTTTTTTTAAATCTACATGCTATTTTATTTCCACTAGAAAAATATTATCTATGTAAAATTTGGTCCAGTTTCTTTTCCATTATCTTTACTACTTAAGCTTAAATGCTTTAACTTTAGTCAAGTAAAAGCAAAATCATATCTGACATGAGAACTAAATATGCATCAAATTAATTAAATTAATCCACAGCATTAAATTAATAACTGTGGAACATTCTGAAAGAGATGGGAATACCAGACCACCTGACCTGCCTTTTGAGAAACCTGTATGCAGGTCATGAAGCAACAGTTAGAACTGGACATGGAACAACAGACTGGTTCCAAATAGGAAAGGAGTATGTCAAGGCAGTATACTGTCACCCTGCTTATTTAACTTATATGCAGAGTACATCATGAGAAACGCTGGGCTGGAGGAAGCAGAAGCTTGAATCAAGATTGCCGGGAGAAATATCAATAACCTCAGATATGCAGATGACACCACCCTTATGGAAGAAAGTGAAGAATAACTAAAGAGCCTCTTGATTAAAGTCAAAGAGAAGAGTGAAAAAGTTGGCTTAAAACTCAACATTCAGAAAACAAAGATCATGGCATCTTGTCCCATCACTTCATGGCAAATAGATGGGGAAACAGTGGCTGACTTTATCTTTTGGGGCTCCAAAATCACTGCAGATGGTGATTGCAGCCATGAAATTAAAACGCTAACTCCTTGGAAGGAAAGTTATGACCAACCTAGACAGCATATTAAAAAGACATTACTTTGCCAACAAAGGTCCATCTAGTCAAACTATCGTTTTTCCAGTAGTCATGTATGGATGTGAGAGTTGGACTATAAAGAAAGCTGAGCGCCAAAGAATTGATGCTTTTGAACTGTGGTGTTGGAGAAGACTCTTGAGAGTCCCTTGGACTGCAAGGAGATCCAACCAGTCCACCCTAAAGGAGATCAATCCTGGGTGTTCATTGGAAGGACTGATGCTGAAGCTGAAACTCCAATACTTTGGCCACCTGATGCTAAGAGCTGACTCATTTGAAAAGACCCTTATGCTAGAAAACATTGAGGCAGGAGGAGAAGGGGAAGACAGATGATGATATGGTTGGATGGCATCACCGACTCAATGGACATGGGTTTGGATGGAATCCAGGAGTTGGTGATGGACAGGGAGGCCTGGTGTGCTGCAGTTCATAGGGTTGCAAAGAGTCAGACATGACTGAGCAACTGAACTGACTGATCGAATTAGGTGTGCTCTTTATTATTTCTCAGGAATAGTAACTCATTTTCCCTACATGTTATTTCTCTTTACTTTTATTTTTCTGAGTTAACTATGTAAGGTATATCTGTTTTCCCACATCCAGTAATATGAGAGTTCTAGAAGTGTAATTTATAGTCAGTAACTAGATTCATCATTAGTCTTCAATTCATGTTCAATTCTCCTTATTATATGGTATTTCCATAATAACTTCAGATATTTCAGTCAACATTATACTTTTCAAGAAAGATTGTGAAAATTATTAGGTTGGTGCAAAAGTAATTGTGATTTTTGCATTGTTAAAATTTGCCATTTGATATTGGGATACATTCTCTATAAATGTAGTTATGCTATACATCATTCTAAGGTGCATTTCTCAGTTTATGTTTTTCACTAATGACTTATTACTTGCTGTATGTTTATTTTAGACTATGGAAATGATGCTAGATACAAAGCAAATTTGAATAGTTTTCTTATTTGAGTTCAAAATGGGTTGTATAGCAGTGGAGACAACTCGCAACATCAGCAACACATTTGGCCCAGAAGCTGCTAATGAATGTATAATGCAGTGGAGGTTCAAGAAGTTTTGCAAAGGAGACAAGAACCTTGAAGATGAGGAGCCTAGTAGCCAGCCACCAGAAGGTGACAATGACCAATTGAAAGCAATCATCAAAGATGATCCTTTTATAACCACACGAGAAGTTGGCCAAGAATTCAACATCAAACATTCTATGGTGGTTCAGTATTTGAAGCAAATGGAAGAGGTGAAAAACCTGATAAGCGAGTACTTCATGAGCTGACTACAGATTTTTTTAAATGGTTGTTTTGAAGTGTCATCTTTGCTTATTCTACGCAACGATGAGCCATGTCTAGATTGGACTGTGACTGCAACAAAGGGTGAATTTTATATGACAACCAGTGGTGACCAGTTCAGTGGCTGGACTGAGAAGAAGCTCCAAAGCACTTCCCATAGCCAAACTTACACCCCAAAAATGTCATAGTCATTATTTGGTGGTGTGCTTATTGGCTGATCCACTACAGCTTTCTGAATCCTGGAGAAACCATTACATCTGAGAAGTAAGCTCAGCAAATTGATGAGATGCACCGAAAACTACATCCCATGCAGCTACCACTGGTCAACAGCAAAGGCCTGATTCTCCGTGATGACACCTGACTGCACGTTTCACAATCACCAATTCACAAGGTGAATGAATTAGGCTATGAGGTTTTGCTTCATCCACCGTATTCATCTAACCTCTCACCAACCGACTATCACTTCTTCAAGCATCTCAACAGCTTTTTGTAGGAAAAATGTTTTCACAATCAGCAAGATGCAGAAAATATTTTCCAAGAATTCATCAAATCTCAAAGCACAGATTTTTATGCTACAGAAATAAGCAAACTTATTTCTCATTGGCAAAAATGCATCAATGGTAATGGTTCTTATTGTGATTAATAAAGATGTGTTTGAACCTTTAGCTATAATGATTTAAAATTCAATGTCTCAAACTGCAATGACTTTTGCACCAACCTAACAGAAAACAGCTTTGTTCCTGAACAGGATTTTTTTTTTTTCTTTTGCCTTTTCCTGCCTGTCTTTCAGTTCTAGGAAGCTGGACAGGAAAATTATGAAAGAAACTAGGAGACCTCACTGACTAGTTGGTGGTTACTCCTTGCTTCATCACTCCTGACTTCATCCTGAGTTTTCAAGAACCACTGAATCAAAAAGTTTTGAGAATACCACCCTGATTGTGTCCAAGGGAGAAAGAATGTGCAGAGTTTGCAGACTTAATGCTCCAACTACCCTCCCCCAAAAAAAGTCTAACCCTCCCCTCAAAAAAAGTCTAACAAAATGCAGTTTTTCAAGTGTTCATTCACTCATCCATTTGTTTGACTATGTGTTTATTTCTTCAGTTAGCAATTGGAGGCACTTAACTGGTCTATTCTCCTCGACTCTGGTGTCCTGCAACCTGTTTTTGCCAGAATGGCCTTTTCAAAGTACAAACTGGGTCATGTTTAATATCCATTATGTCCCACCATGCCCCAGCTTCCTTTAATGAAAAACACCCAATGCACTGTATTTTTAACCTGAGCTGCAAGACCTGACAATCTACGCTTTCATTTTGGTACATCTAACTGTATTTATATTAGAAGCTTTATCTTATATATCTATTGGTAACCTGGAACCCAGAGAAGCTGCAGAGGACACAGGTGCAAAGTATCATTCTCTTTGGCATCAACAGCCACATCTGTAAAACTGATACTTTATTCTGTATCAAACACATCCAGAGTTTCATAAGTAAATGAAATACAATTCTAAATACAGAGCACCTCAAATGCTATGTGTTTATGTATATATGTGCATGTGTGTATATAATATTTTATATGATAGTAACAGAGTAAATATATTTATTTAGTGGTTATATAATATGAAACATATTGTTCCAAGGAGATTAACCAAGTAATGATTGACTCACAGTGAAAAGATCCCTTATATTTGCAACACAAACACTTTATATCAAAATATAATTTATATGCTATATTAAAAATAAATAGAAAAATTGTTTTCCTCTCAATCCCATAGATGGCTCGTGTATCATTCTTTACCTAATACTGTTTGATTGGTATTGCCTGATTGAAGTACTTCACTGGGAAGGATTATGATAGTAATTTATGGAAGAGTGACTATTATGGG
Organism: Odocoileus virginianus; assembly: GCF_023699985.2. NCBI lineage: Eukaryota > Metazoa > Chordata > Mammalia > Artiodactyla > Cervidae > Odocoileus > Odocoileus virginianus. Next base: position 71,443,523 of record NC_069680.1, read on the forward strand.
GGTAGAAGAGTGGCAGCTTAAACACTCTTGCTAGCTATATTTATTCTGCAAGTTCTCTGAAATTCAAAAACTCAGTCATTACAACTACATGTCTAAGAAGAGAAGGAGGACCTCTTCCTGATGGCTTAAGCAAAACTCCAGGGCTGATTCTAATTAGTTCCATTCAGATCAAATGTTCACCTCATGTGACTGAGATCCTTATAAAATCAAAGAGGAGCAATACTCCAAAAGGACATTAAATGCTGTTGGAGAAAAAGTAACATATCTATGGCCCCTGACCTTCAAAATAACCTTTGGAGGCAATGTGTGAGGGAATAACCTTAACCATGTGTGTTAGTGCTAAACACTGAATCCAAGGCCCCTCTCTTCCAGCCCAGAGCTTCTCACTACTTCTCATTTATCTCCTGTTCTTCTCGTTCTTCTAACAGGGATCTGTGGGAGTTCCTAGTTCTTACAAAGAAAACCTGTCATAACAAGATCTAAATAGTCAGAAAGATATTCATTAGAACCACTTAGCATGATTTTAGTCAAATTAAAATCAGAAATGTAAAATTTTCACTTGATTTCCCAGAATCAGGATGACTCAGATAAATGCTATCAAAGTGGTTAAGATATGTTCTTAAAGTGCTTTGCTGCCATATAATAAAAATTAATAAATGAAAACACAATAAGAACATTTACATTTGGGGGACCTAAGGTTATTTTGAGGAATTAAGTGTTAATTAATGTAACTGTGATAAGACAGTCCACAATTTATCTCAGCATGGCTATATATTCCTCTTCCTTATAACTATGCCTGCCACAGCAATAGGGGATACTTTTAGAGACATGTCCGTGAATGCATAGTTCTCTGACTTGTTAAGATGGGTATAATAATGTTCCCACACATTGGTCCCCTCCACAATTATAACTCCAGCTCCTTTACCCTACTAGGGCAGGAGAAGAAACAGCATGGGTCGCTGACAGTGTACCTTCTAGATTCCTGTGACTTCTGAAGGTTTCACATTTTCTCCCTTCCCTGAGGGATTTCAGATTTCATATATTTTCTCTGTGTGGCTTTGCTGCTGCTGAAGCCATCTGTTCTTTGCTTCTTGAGTTTCAGCTCTCCCCCCATTTTTTTTCTTTTCCTCAACTGCCCTTTGTATTCCCTCCTTCAGAAGAATTTGCATCTCTCTGGAAGTTTTGAGGAGTTTATTCCCCATGGAAAGGTATAATCAGATCAGACAATCTTTGAAATACAGGGATTCTCAGTGGACAGATGATTTTATAGCATGCAGTGAGGAGCTTGGTTTGATTGTCAACTTTCCCACCAGAGGGCAAGTTCCTAATTTTACACTTCTCTTATATGTCCTACTTCCTTCAGTTAACCTGCCCAAGATTACTGTCAAGTTTTTACTTCTCATTTTGAAACATCATGAGTTCACTTGAGCTTTCTTCTCAGATTCTCAAGGATCCTCTGAGGAATAATAATAAAAATAGCCCAACTATTTATTTACCAGGGGCTAGTTTAGTCCTGGTACATATATCAGTCCCTTTCCTCTGCCCAACAACCATATATGGTGGTTGCTATTATAAGCCTCAATTTCTGATGAAGTAAGTTAGGCTAGAGAAATTACACAACTGTCCAAAATGAAAGAAGTATAAGTGGAGAAACTAACTGTCAAAACCAAGTATCTATGGTAATGAGGGTAGGCTAAACTGCTCTAACAACCTCCCAAATGTATCACGATGAGAACCTATCAGGTCATTTATTTTTTCCATATTGCCAAGGTGGCATTCTTCCTGTTGAGTGAGACACTTTACACTTCTCAATAGTTAAGGGATCCAGGATCCTTCATCTCTCAGGATTTTTTATCATCTATATCCAGTTAGTAGAGGGAAAAGAACATGGTGGTGCACAAGTGGAAAGTTTTCATAGGTCAAGCACAATTACTGATCCTCATACTCCATTGTCCAGATCTCAGCAACTAAGCCACAACTAATTGCAAATAAGGATGAGAAAGTAACCCAGGGATATAAGAAGAGATACAGCTAGCAGTCCATCACAGGGGCCTCCTAAGATCCCATATTTTCCACAATTAACTTTTTTAAGTGAATCTCACCAATAAAACAAATAAAAAATAAATCAATATAAAAAAAACTTTCAAGGAGACGGTGACCATACAATACAATGCATGACACACAGGTTGATCAATACTGAATGAATGAAGAAATACAACCCTCTATATCTACCTCAAAAGACATATGGGATCAAATATCACTTGCATGTTTGCTTCATTTTTATTGTAATTTTTTAAATAAGTGATGTTTTAATATTTGTGATTAGATAATGTATCAATGACTGTCTTATGAAATGCAAATTCAGTAGTTTCATACGAGATAGTGGTTCCCATGGGTGATAAATTAGGCTTGTTAGAAAAATCCCTACCTTCTTTTAACTTCAAATACCCCAAGGGGGAAAAATGTGTTTGTGGGGTAATTTGTTTCTTCATTAAGAGATATGCTATGCTGCAAAATGTAACAACAATTTGATTTATATTGTGAAATGCTACATAAATTAAGCATACAACATACAACACATTTTTTTCTTTGTGCAGTGGCCTTTCTCTTTAAATAGCTTTTAGTTTGCTATAATAAAAGAATATTATGATTTCATAGGCACAGCCTAAGAAAGACATTTAATTACCATGAGCAATTTCAAAATTCATTTAAGTCTCACAATGAAATATTTTATGGATAGTTAAGGTAGTAAATTATTGATTGGCTAATCAAATCCTCAATTACTGAATAACTGATAAGTTGTCATCTCTCCAATAACAGATATTCTCTGAATGCAACTGCCAACCTGAATCCCCATCAGCATCCATCACAGCCGTTATACATTTAGGATTTCTTAAATCTCTGCCATTCATTTCTATTCATAGCCTTGGTTTACAAGTTACTGTTTGCAATCACACCCACTCTAGATCAGGCTCCTTTTCATGGATGTCTAACATGCCTGGAGAGTCAACAAGATACCATCAACAAGTACAAAGACTCCGAGAGTAATTATCATCAGATTGGTTGATTTCCTGTCTCAGGTCCAACCACATGTTTAGTATGACAAGACTTCTGGTGACTCAACTCAATCAAACCTTGAGTTTGGGGACTCTCAGGCTGATAGACTATTGGGAATCCCCTACCAGCTAGTTAAGTCAATTGTGTTATTAGTTTACTCCTATTATACCCATTGTCTAGTGTTACAATAATAAAATAATTATGACTGACAGTAGTGTAAAAAAATAAGGAAAAACCGAGTCTTGAATAAAACAAAAGAGCAACAACTCAAGTCCATGTTTTAGAGAACTAATGATAATTCCACCTTTTTCACAGCCTTCATGTTTGTTCATCCAACTGCTACTCTTACTGATTCAACAAATATTTACTACACAAAATATTGAATGACATCTGCTTTTACAGAATTTTATACAGCAGCAGCATACAGGGGATAAAGGCAAATGTATAGGCAACTTATAAAAAGGAATAAATCATTTGATGGATGATTAGAGGGAACAGGGGAGTAAAGAAAAAGGGGAATAGAACCAGATGAGTTCTATCTATAGTCAAAATTATCTTTCTGACCAAAGTGATATTTAACATGAGAACTGACGATATAGAAACAATGTGGAGAATATTCTGTCAGGATTTACAAAACTTTACTTATATGCCTACCAAGTTCATGATTTTTGAATATTCACATATAAAATATTATCAACAAACTTATTTTGATGAATTTATGTTTAAAATTTAACATTGTTTTAAAAGACATATCATTCCTCTATGAAGAAAAATCAAAATCATCCGTGTAAGCAGAAGGAATTTCTGAAAATAAGTACATTAACACTAAGCATACAATTAAATCTTAGCTAATTACTACCTTCTACAAACTTCTGAGCCTCAGACCTTTTCTCTCCCAGTATAAAGGGGATATTAGCAATCACAGTGTTAAGCCAAATAAATAAATAAATTCACTAGAATGGAAGCAAGACTTATTAAGTCTTACTTAATAAGCTATGACAAACCTAGACAGCATATTTAAAAGCAGAGACATGACTTTGTGAACCAAAGTCCATGTAGTCAAAGCTATGGTTTTTCTAGTAGTTGTGTATGGATGTAAGAGTTTGACCATAAAGAAAGCTGAGCACCAAGAATTGATGTTTTTGAACTGTGGTGTTGGAGAAGACCCTTGAGAGTCCCTTGGACTGCAAGGAGATCAAACCAGTCAATCCTAAAGGAAATCAGTGCTAAATATTCATTGGAAGGACTGATGCTGAAGCTGAAGCTCCAATACTTTGGCCACCTGATGCAAAGAACTGACTCATTTGAAAAGACCCTGATGCTGGGAAAGATTGAGGGCAGGAGGAGAAGGGAATGACAGAGGATGAGATGGTTGGATGATATCACCAACTCAGTGAACATTTGTTTGAGCAAGTTCTGGGAGTTGGTCATGGACAGGGAAGACAGGCATGCTGCAGTCCATGGGGTTGCAAAGAGTCAGACATGACTGAGTGACTGAATGGAACTGAAGACTTTTGAAAATGATCTAATTAGAATATAACTTTTCTTATACTATCATATAACAATATTCAAAGCTCTGTTTGAGCATCAGTTAAAAATGATTTTGCAAACTGCTGGTGGTACATGTCTTACATCTTACAGATAGAGCTCTAGACATAGAGGAGACCAGAGGTTTGGGTCCAGAAGCAGGACAGAAAAAGTAACTTTTGCAAAACTTGGAATCATAGATTAGAACTTGAAAATGATTAGGCGAGAATAAAATGCCTGAGTTGGAGATAAAATGAGTAAAAGGTGATGTGATCAGGCAGGGATTTCTAAACTATGTTCAGAGACTTCTTGAGGATCAGTAGTGTATTGCTGCTTCTAAGTCACTTCAGTCGTGTCCAACTCTGTGCGACCCCATAGATGGCAGCCTACCAGGCTCCCCCGTGCCTGGGATCCGCCAGGCAAGAACACCGGAGTGGAGTGGGCTGCCATTTCCTTCTCCAATGCATGAAAGTGAAAAGTGAAAGTGAAGTCGCTCAGTCATGTCCAACTCTTAGCGACCCCATGGACTGCAGCCTACCAGGCTTCTCTGCCCATGGGATTTTCCAGGCAAGAGTGCTGGAGTGGGGTGCCATTGCCTTCTCTGCAAGTAGTGTATTAGGGCAACACAATTCTGATTAAGAGGATGGTTTGAATTGGGATAAGGAGCCATTTCCCCAGCAATTTTCAATGCGCCCATCACCACTACTCCTGCTTTAGTCATGCCATGAGTTTTTGACTAATGGGCATAAATTTTATAATTCATTTAACATGTGATGGATGTTCAGGTTAAGACTGCAGAATTAACGGGCTGTAAGCTTGTTCCTAGGCAAAAAAAAAGATTATAGACATCAAATCAATGAAAAATGAATGGTCTCATTTAAATCTCAATAAGGAATATTAATAGAAAGCTATCCCTTTCAAGGGCCTAATTCTCAAAATGTTTTCTAAATTAATTAAGAAAGGGTATTTTTAAAAACAATATATACAAGAAAAATAGTTGAGATCTAAGAAGAATTCACTTAATGCAGAAAAAAAAAATATATATATATATATGAAAAAACTAAGTGTTAATCACTCAGTTGTGTCCAACTCTTTGTGATCCTGTGGATTGTAACCCACCAGACTCCTCTGTCCATGGAATTCTCCAGGCAAGAAAACTGGGTGGGTAGCCATTTCCTTCTCCAGGGGATCATCCTGACCCAGGGATTGAACTTGTGTCTCCTGCATTGCAGGTAGATTCTTTACCATCTGAACCACCAAGAAACCTTATATATATTTAAATGTCTTGAGTGTACTGAGACACCTGCTCCTTTTTCTCTTTGAGCTAAGAACTTCTTCCTAGAAACAGGATGAAAACCTTGGAATAAAGTGAGGAAAATTCTACAACTTTATTCTAATTTTATAAATAGTTGTGTGCTATATAGAGGTTCAGTGGTACAAAAGAAACTTAACTTTATGCCCATAAGTGGTTTCATGTTACGAAATGAATAGCCTAGTTGCACAAAACCTAGTTAGTGTAAAGCAGGGCTCAGTAATAGAAACTAGCTTTTTCAGACTAAAATTAGAAATGAATGAAAGAACAAAGATCCAAAATCTATGGGATGCAGCAAAAGGAATTCTAACAGGGATGTTTAGAACTGTACAATTAGGAAACAAGAAAAATCACAAAGAAGCAATCTAACCTTATACCTAAAGTAACTAGAGAAAGAACAAAGAAAACCCAAAGTTAGTATAGGAAAGAAATCACAAATCAGTTCAGTTCAGTACTTCAGTTGTGTCCAACTATTTGCGACCCCATGTACAGCAGCACACCAGGATTCCCTGTCCATCACCAACTCCAGGAGCCTACTTAAACTCATGTCCATTGCATCAGTGATGCCATCCAACCATCTTATCCACTGTCATCCCCTTCTCCTGCCTTCAATCTTTCCTAGCATCAGGGTCTTTTCAAATGAGTCGGTTCTTCATATCAGGTGGCCAAAGTATTGGAATATGAATGAATGAATATTCAGGACTGATTTCCTTTAGGATCGACTGGTTAGATCTCCTTGCTGTGCAGAGGACTCTCAAGAGCCTTCTCCAACACCACAGTTCAAAAGCATCGATTCTTTGGAGTTCACCTTCTTTGTAGTCCAACTCTCACATCCATACATGACTACTGGAAAAACCAAAACTTTGACTAGACGGACCTTTGTTGCCAAAGTAATGTCTTTGCTTTTTAATAAGCTGTCTAGATTGGTCATAACTTTTCTTCCAAGGAGCAAGCATCTTTTAATTTCATGACTACAGTCACCATCCACAGTGAATTTGGAGCTCCCCCTGCCCCCCAAAAAAGCCTCTCACTCTTTCCATTGTTTCCCCATCTATTTGCCATGAAATGATGGGACAAGATGCCATGATATTAGTTTTCTGAATGTTGAATTTTAAGCCAACTTTTTCACTCTCCTCTTTCATTTTCATCAAGAGGCTCTCTAGCTCTTCTTTGCTTTCTGCCAGAAGTGTGGTATCATCTGCATATCTGAGGTTATTGATATTTCTCCCTGCAATCTTGATTCCAGCTTGTGCTTCTTCCAGTCCAGCATTTCTCATAATTTACCCTGCATATAAATTAAATAAGCAGGATGGTAATATACAGCCTTGATGTACTCCTTTCCTGATTTGGAACCAGTCTGTTGTTCCATGTCCAGTTCTAACTGTTGCTTCTTGACCTGCATACATGTTTCTCAGGAGGCAGGACAGGTGGTCTGGTATTCTCATCTCTTTCAGAATTTTCCACAGTTTGTTGTGACCCACAGAGTCAAAGCCTTTGGCATAGTCAATAAAGCAGAAGTAGGTATTTTTCTGGAACTCTCTTGCTTTTCCAGTAATCCAACAGATGTTGACAATTTGACCTCTGGTTCCTCTGCCTTTTCTAAATCCAGCATGAACATCTGAAAGTTCATTGTTCATATACTGTTGAAGCCTGGCTTGGACAATGTTGAGGATTACTTTGCTAGCACATAAGATGAGTACAATTGTGTGATAGTTTTAACATTCTTTGGCATGGCCTTTCTTTGGGATTGGAATGAAAACTGACGTTTTCAAGTCCTGTGGTAACTGCTGAGTTTTCCAGTTTGTTGGCATATTGGGTGCAGCACTTTCAGATCATCATCTTTTAAGATTCGAAATAACTCAAATAGAATTCTAACACCTCTACTAGCTTTGTTCATAGTGGTGTTTCCTAAGGCCCATTTGACTTTGCATTCAAGGAAGTGTGGCTCTAAGGTGTATGATCACACCACTGTGGTTATCTGGGTCATGAATATCTTTTTTTATATAGTTCTTCTGTGTATTCTTGCTACCTCTTCTTAATATCTTCTGCTTCTGTTAGAAGTGGTAACATTTCTGTCCTTTATTGTGCTCATCTTTGCATGAAATGTACCTTGGTATCTCTAATTTTCTTGAAGAGATCTCTAGTCTTATGGACAGAGGTTCAAGACATTGTACAGGAGGCAGTGATCAACACCACCCCCAAGAAAAAGAAATGCAAAAAGAGTTGTCTGAAGAGGGCTTACATATAGCTGAGAAAAGAAGAGAAGCTAAAGGCAAAGGAGAAAAGGAAAGATATACCCATTTGAATGCAGAGTTCCAAAGAATAGCAAGGAGAGATAAGAAAGCCTTTCTCAGTGATCAGTGCAAAGAATTAGAGGAAAGCAATAGAATGGGATACATGAGATCCCTTCAGGAAAATTAGAGATACCAATCATAAATATCAGAGCAGAAATAAATGAAATAGAAATGAAGAAAGCAGGAAAGATTAATGAAACTAAAAGCTAGGTTTTTTAAATTGTTTTCATTGTTCTTTATTAATTATCCATTTATATATGTAATTGACTTAATAGACTTTTAATTAAAGTTGGTTCTTCATGTTTTAACACCACACACAAAAATAAGCTCAAAGTGGATTAAAGATTTAAATCTAAGAGCAGAAACCATAAAACTCTTAGAGGAAAATATAGGCGGAACACTCCCTGACATAAATCACAGCAAGATCCTCTATGACCCACCTCCCAGAGTAATGTAAATAAAAATGAAAACAAACAAATGGGACCTAATTAAACTTGAAAGCTTTTGCACAACAAAGAAAACTATGAGCAAGGTGAAAAGGCAGCCTTCAGAATGGGAGAAAATAATAGCAAACAAAGCAACTGACAAAGAATTAATCTCCAAAATATACAAGCTGCTCATATAACAGAAAAATGAACAACTCAATCAAAGAACTGAACATTTCTCCAAAGAAGACATACAGATGGCTAACAAACATATGAAAGATGCTCAACGTCACTCATTATTAGAGAAATGCAAATGAAAACCACAGTGAGGTACCATCTCACACCAGTCAGAATGGCTGCCATAAAAAAGTCTACAAACAATAAACACTGGAGAGGGTATGGAGAAAAGGGAACCCTTTTACACCGTTGATGTGAATGAAAACTGGTGCAGCCACTATGGAGAACAGTGTGGAGATTCCTTAAAAAACTGGAAATAGAACTGCCATATGACCCAGCAATCCCACTGGTGGGCATACAGGAAACCAGAACTGAAAGAGACACATGTACCCCAATGTTCATTGCAGCAGGGTTTATAATAGCTAGGACATGGAAGCAACAGATGTCCATTGGCAGACAAATGGATAAGGAAGTTTGGTACATATACATAGTGGAATATTACTCAGCTTTACAAAGAATTTGAATCAGTTCTAATGAGGTGGATGAAACTGGAGCCTATTATACAGAATGAAGTAAGTCAGAAAGAGAAACACCAATATGGTATATTAATGCATATATATATACAGAATTTAGAAAGATGGTAATGATGATCCTATGTGTAAGGCAGCAAAAGAGACACAGATGTAAGGAAGAGACTTTGGACGGTATGAGAGAAGGTGAGGGTGGGATGCTATGAGAGCTGCTGCTGCTGCTAAGTCGCTTCAGTCGTGTCCAACTCTATGCGACCCCATAGATGGGAGCCCACCAGGCTCCTCCGTCCCTGGGATTCTCCAGGCAAGAACACTGGAGTGGGTTGCCACTGCCTTCTCCTGATGTGAGAGAACAGCACTGAAATATGTATATTACCATATGCAAAATAGATGACCAGTGACCAGCGCCAGTTTGATGCATGAAGCAGGGCACTCAAAGCCGGTGCTCTGGGGCAACCACGAGGGATAGGTGGGGAGGAAGGGGGGGTTCAGGATAGGGGGACGTGTGTACCTGTGGCTGATTCATGTCAATGTATGGCCAAAACCACCTCAATGTTGTAAAGTAATCATCCTCCAACTATAAATAATTTTTTTTTAAAGTTGGTTCTTTGAAAACATAAACAAAATTGATTTATCTATTTTGGGGGAAAAAAGGGAGAAGGCTCAAATCAATAAAAATAAATAAAAAGGAGACATTACAATGGACACCACAGAAATACAAAGGATATATTACACACTGGTGAAGCCACTATGGAAAAGAGTATGGAAATTTCTCAAAAAATTGAAATAGAAGTACCATATAACCCAACAATTCCATTCCTGGGTAGATATCTGAATAAAACAAAAACATTAATTTGAAAAGATACACACACCCCAGTACTCATAGAAGCATTATTTCCAATTGCCAAAATATGGCAATGGCCAAAGTGTCCATCAACTAGTGAATGGATAAGAAGATATTGTGTGTACATACACACACACAATGGACTACTACTCAACCATAAAAAATAATGAACTTTTGCTATTTGCAGCAACATGGATGGACTTGAAGAGCATTATGCTAAATGAAATGTCAGAGAAAAACAAATATGTGATGTCACTTATGTGTGAAATCTAAAAAGTACAAAAATCTAGTAAATATAAAAAAAAGAAGCAGGCTCACAAATACAGAGAACAAACTAGTGGTCACCAGTGGGAAGGGGGAGAAATAACACAGAAGTAGGGTAATAAGAGATACAAACTACTAGGTATAAAATAAGGTATAAAGGTATAAAGTAAAACATGGAGAATAGAGCCAATATTTTATAATAATTATTAATGGTGTATAACTTAAAAATTATAAATCACTATTTTGTACAAAATAAAACTTGTATGATACTGTCTATAAACTACATTTCAGTTAAAAAAATGGGAAAAAACAAAACAAACAAAAAGAGAGACCACTACAAGCAAGTAAATGCCAAAAAAATGGACAACCTGGAAAAACTGGACAAATTCTTAAAAAGTATAACCTTCTAAGACGGAATCAGGAAGAGATAGAAAATACAAACAGACCAATGACAAGTACTGAAATTGAAACTATGATTTAAAAACTCCCAAAAAGCAAAAGTTGAGGACGAGATGGCTTTACAGGCAAATTCTATCACATTCAAGAAAAGTTAACACCTTCTTTTCTGAAACTCTTCCAAAAAATTTCAGAGGAAGGAATACTCCCAAACTCATTCTATGAGGCCAACAAGAGCCTGACACCAAAATGAGGAAAAGATACCACATAAAAACAAAATCACAGGCCAATATCACTGATGAGTATAGATACAAAAATCCTCAACAAAATTCTAGCAATCTAAATCTAACAATATATTAAAAGGATCATATACCATATCAAGTGGGATTTAACCCCAGGGATGTAAGAATTTTTCATTATCTACAAATCAATCAGTATGATACACCACACCAAAAAAAAAAAAAAAGAATAAAAACTATATGATCATCTTAATACATGCAGAAAAATCTTTTGACAAAATTCAACACCCATTTATGATAAATACTCTACAGAAAGCAAACATAGAGGGCTCATTCCTCAACATAATGAAAACCATATATGTCAAATGTACAGTTAACATCATACTCAATGATGAAAAGTTGAAAGCACTCCTCTAGATCAGGAACAAAGCAAGGATGTCCACTGCAATCACTTTTGCTCAAAATAGCTTTGGAATTCTTCATTACAGCAATCAGAAAAGAAATAGAAATAAAAGGAATCCAAGTTGGAAAAGAAGCTGTCACTGTTTGCAGATGACATGATGCTATACATAGAAAATCCTAAAGATGCTACCCAGAAAACTATTAGAGCTATCAATGAATCTGTAAAGTTGCAGATTACAAAATTAATGCACAAAATCTGTTGCATTTCTATATATCAGCAAAAGAGCAGAAAGAGAAATTCAATAAACTATCTCATTTACCTTCATATCAAAAAAATAAAATACCTAGGAATAAGCCTACCTAAAGGGACATAAATCTGTACTCTGAAACTATAAGACACTGATGAAAGAAATCAAAGATGACACAAAAAGATGGAAAGATATACTATGTTCAATACTGTCAAAATGACTATACTACCCAAGGCAATCTATAGATTCAATGCAATCCCTATCAAAATACCAATAGCATTTTACAAAGAACCAGAACTAAAAACCTTGAAGTTTGTATGGAGACTCAAAAGACCCTGAATCAGTCCTAGGGCAGCCAGAGGCAATGGTGAGGCCAGAGAGCCCTCTACACCCCATAGCTCCTGGGTGATGGATTTGCCCCAAGGCAGCCAGTAGAGATCCCAGGAAGCACTCCGCTCCTGGCTTCTGGGCATCCTCCAACACTGATTGTCTCCAGCCAACAACTCCAGCAGGGCCTTTGCCCAGGACCCTGAGCAGCACGTTGGCCAATACCCAGGGGCTGCAGAAGATTTACACACTTAAGAGGACAAGCAGTGGGACAACCAGCGTGCCAGGCATGTCCTATGGCTATGTGCAGCAACTGATGGGCATGTCCCTGCTAGCCAGGCCTGACAAAACATGGTCCATTGGAGAAGGGAATGGCAAAGCACTTCAGTATTCTTGCCTTGAGGACTCCATGAGCAGGATGAAAAGGTAAAAAGACATGACACTGAAAGGTGAGCTTCCCAGGTTGGTAGGTGTCCAAAGTGCTACAGGAAAAGAGCAGAGAAATAGCCCCAGAAAGAATGAAGATGCTGAATCAAAGCGGAAATGACACCCAGTTGTGGATGTGTCTGGTGGTGAAAGTAAAGCATGATGCTGTAAAAAACAATATTGCACAGGAGCTGGAATATTAGGCCCAGTAATCAAAGTGAATTGGATGTGGTTAAACAGGAGATGACAGGAGTGAATGTCGAAATTTTAAGAATCAGTAAACAAAAATGGATGGGAATGAGTAAATGACTAGTATATCTATAACTGTGGGCAAGAATCCCTTAGAAGAAATGGAGTAGCCCTCATAGTTAAAAAAAAAAAAAAAAAGAGTCCAAAATGCAATACTTGGCTGCAATCTCAAAAATGACAGAATGACCTCAGTTTGTTTCCAAGGCAAACCATTCAACATCACAGTAATCCAAGTCTATGCCCCAACAACTAATGCTGAAGAAGCTGAGGTCAAATGGTTCTACAAAGACCTACAAGACCATTTAGAACTAACACACACAAAAAAGATGTCTTTTTCATCATAGGGAAATGGAATGCAAAAGTAGGAAGTCATGAGATAGCTGGACAGGCAAATCTGGCCTTGGAGTACAAAATGAAGCAGGGCATAGGCTAACAGAATTTTGCCAAGAGAATGCACTGGTCATAGCAAACACCTTCTTCCAACAACACAAGAGACAACTCTACATATGGTCATCACCAGATGGTCAATACCGAAATCAGATTGATTATACTGATTGTAGTCAAAGATAGAGAATATCTATACAGTCAGCAAAAACAAGACCTGGATCTGACTGTAGCTCATACCATCAACTTCTTATTGCAAAATACAGGCTCAGATTCAAGTGTGACCTAAATCAAATCCCTTATGATTATGCCATGGAGGTGACAAATGATTCAAAGGATTCGATCTGGGAGACAGAGTGCCTGAAGAGCTATGGATTTAGGGTCATAATATTGTATAGGAGGTGGTGACCAAAACCATCCCCAAGAAAAAGAAATGCAAGAAGACAAAGATTTATATAAGGAGGCCTTACAAATAGCTGAGAAAAGAAGAGACATGAAAGGCAAAGGTGAAAAGGAAAGATATACCCATCTGAACTCAGTGTCCCAAAGAACAGCAAGGAACGATAAGAAAGCCTTTTTGAGTGAGGAATGTAAAGAACTAGAGGAAAAAAAAAATTGAATGGGAAAGACTAGAGATATCATCATGAAAATTAGAAATACCAAGGAAACATTTCATGCAAAAATGGGCACAATGAAGGGCAAAAATGACAAGGATCTGATAGAAGCAAGAGAGATTAAGAAGTGGCAGGAATATCCATGGCTGATTCATGTTAATGTATGACAAAATCCACTACAATATTGTAAAGTAATTAGCCTCCAACTAATAAAAAAAATTAAAAAATAAATAGAAGTGGCAGGAATAAACAGAACTGTACGAAAAAGTTCTTAATGACCCGGATAATCATGATGGTGTGGTCATTCACCTAGAGCCAGACATCCTGGACTGTGAAGTCAAGTGGGCCTTAGGAAGCATTACTACAAATCAAGTTAGTGGATGCTATGGAATTCCAGTTGAGCTATTTTGAATGCTAAAAAAAAAAAAAAATGCTGTTAGAGTGCTGCACCCAATATTCTAGCAAATTTGGAAGTCAGGAGTGGTCACAGGACTAGAAAAGATTAGTTTTCATTCCAATCCCAAAGGAGCACACTCATTTTACATGCTAGCAAAACTATTGAGAGTCCCTTGGACTGCAAGGAGATCCAACCAGTCCATCCTGAAGGAGATAAGTTCTGGGTGTTCATTGGAAGGACTGATGCTGAAGCTGAAACTCCAGTACTTTCACCATCTCATGCAAAGAGTTGATTCATTGGAAAAGACCCTGATGCTGGGAGGGATTGGGGGCAGGAGGGGAAGGGGATGACAGAGGATGAGATGGCTGGATGGCGTCACCAACTCGATGGGCATGAGTTTGAGTAAACTCTGGGAGTTTGTGATGGACAGGGAGGCCTGGCGTGCTGCGATTCATGGGGACGCAAAGAGTTGGACACAACTGAACAACTGAACTGAACTGAACTGAACTGAAGACTATGCTCAAAATCCTTCAAGATAGTATGTGAATCCTTCAATATTATGTGAACCAAGAACTTCCAGATGTACAAGCTGGTTTTAGAAAAGCCCAGAGGAGCCAGAGATCAAACTGTCTACATTCAATGGATCATAGAAAAAGCCAGGGAATTCCAGAAACACATCTACTTCTGCTTCATTGACTATGCTAAAGCCGTTGTGTGGATCACAACAAACTGTGGGTAATTCTTAAAGAGATGGGAATACCAGACCACCTTACTTGCCTCCTGAGAAACCTGTATTCAGGTCAAGATGCAACAGTTAGAACTGGACACAGAATAGACTGGTTCAAAATTGGGAAAAGAGTACATCAAGGCTCTATATTGTCAGCCTACTTATTTAACTTATATGTAGAGTACATCATGTTAAATGACAGACTGGATGAAGCACAAACTAGAATCAAGATTGCTGGGAGAAATATCAATGACCTCAGATATGCAGATGATACCACCCTAATGGCAGAAAGTGAAGAGGAACTAGAGTTTCTTGATGAAGGTGAAAGAGGAGAGTGAAAAATATGGCTTAAAACTCCTCAACATTCAAGATACTAAGATCATGGATTCTGGCCCCATCACATCATGGCAAATAGATCGGGAAACAGTGACAGACTCTATTTTTGGGGCCCCAAAATCACTGTGGACAGTGACTGCAGCTATGAAATTAAAAGATACTTGCTCCTTGTAAGAAAAACTATGACAAACCTAGACAGCATATTAAAAAGCAGAGATATCACTTTCCCAATGAAGTTCCATATAGTCAAAGCTATGGTTTTTCCAGTAGTCAGGCACAGATGTGAGAGCTGGACCATAAAGAAGGCTGAGCACTGAAGAATTGATGCTTTTGAACCATGGTGAGGGAGAAGATTCTTGAGAGTCCCTTGGACAGCAAGGAGATCAAACCAGTCATTTCTAAAGGAAATCAACGCTGAATAGTCATTGGAAGGACTGATGCTGAAGCTGATGCTCCAATACTTTAGCCACTTGATGTGAAGCACTAACTCACTGGAAAAGCCCTGATACTGGAAAGATTGAGGGTAGGAAGAGAAGGGGGTGACAGAAAATGAGATAACTGGATGGCATCAGGGACTTAATGGACATGAGTTTAAGCAAACTGAGGGAGATAGTGAAGGACAGAGAAGCTTGGTGTGCTGCAGTCCATGGGGTTGCAGATTCAGACATGACTGAGCTACTGAACAACAAAAGACCCCAAATAGCCAAAGCAAACTTGAGAAAGAAAAACAGAACTGGAGAATGAACTTATGGTTACCAGCAGGGTGAGGAGGAGGAATAGTTACTGAATTTTGAATTTATATGTACATATAAATATACAGTACACAGTACTATATTTAAAATTGATAACCATAAACAACCTACTGTATGGAACAGGAACTCTGTTAATATTAAGCAGGAACTCTGCTTAATATTATGTAACAACCTAAATGGGAAAAGCATTTGAAAAAAATAGATACATATATAACTGAATCACTTTGCTGTATACCTGAAATTAATAGAAAACTGTTAACTAACTCTTCCAATATAAAATAATAAAATTAAATAAAATGGGAAAAAAAGAACATATACACATCCATATATTGTTCTCTTTGTTCTATTTTATGGTAGTTGGGGAAAAAATTTATATCAATCCTCTAAATTTATTACACAAACCACTCATGGACTTGGAAAAACATGAAAAACACTGTTTTATATGGTAAGTACTAGTATTTGAAAGGTAGACATCTACCTATTTGACTTTTAAAGTGTTAAACCAGTGATTTGAAATATGTATGCATGTGTGTGTTCATTTAATGCATAAAAAATATGTTTAGCATGTATGTCTATGTGTGTATACCATGCTGAACTATTACAGTTTCAATCTCAACTGCTTAAATTAAAAAATGCTATGAAGACCACTGGCTATAGTTTTTGGCAAAAGTAACATTATTAAACAATTTCACACCTTACTGTGAAATGCAAATTAATACAGCAATGAGATACTTTTTTTTAAACTATCACTCAGTCACTGCTGGAGTGGATTTAAATGTGTATAGACTTGAACTATTTGCAGGGTAATTTGATTATGTGTATCAAAAGCCTTAACAATATGTATAAACAATGAACTAAAAATTCAATTACTAGAAATTTATCCTAAGGAAATAATTAAGCATATGGTCAAACTTTTAGTATAATTAACTGCAAGGCTGTTTGTTTTACAGTTATTTGTAGGAATGAAAAATGCAAAACAACCAAATTTTTCAACAACTGAGAACTGGTTGAAAACCACAGTAAACATTCATATAATAGAAGATCTCTATGTCATTAAAATGTCATGTGACAGGTGATTATAAACATTAAAATGTGTTTAAAATTTGCATGTACAGAGAGACATATTTATATGTTTACTTAAAGTATGTGATGAAAAGAAATCAATTACTGTATTATATTACAAATCAGACTTATCAGTTGAAATTTGGGGAAACGGGAAAGGAGGGGTTGCTAGTTGTATCAAGAAATTCTATTAGATTAGGGTATCAGGTGCATCTTCCAGAAATGGGAGATGTGAGAGTACAGCAAAGCCAGCAGATAAAGAAAGGCAGTGGGAGGAGGTATAGAGGTGATGTGAGAAAGATGAGCTGGAGGATGAGAATGTGGCAAGAGGAGGCTTAAGGTATCCTTCAGCTTACTGTTACAGAGGAAGAACAGAACTGACACCATGTTGAATGTGACTCCCTCATTCTTCAGGCTATGTATTCTATTCTTTTAACCCTGCACATCATGAGTTAAGCATTAGACAGAGGTTGCTTGTGCCCAAATAGCTCATTAAATTCCCTTAAGACAGCTCACATCCCATCCCTGGGTTAGTTATGGCTATTATTTGTTGTCAATAAGTTTGCTTTCAGCCTAGCAATCCTGTGGATAAGCAGTGATAGGAGTGGTAAAGCAAATATAACTGCTAACTTGAAGTTTTGCAGCAGCCTTATGATACCTACATGAAGAAGAAAGGTTTTGTTCCCCTTGAAGGCAAGGCAACTCCAAGAAGTCTGTCATCTGCCTTTTTTGCTTTCCCTTTTCCCTTCACATCAAAATGTCTGAATTCTACCAGGAATTAAGATGGTTCTTTAGGACATTAGTTCACCGTCTTCTCGGTTTTCTGGCTTTCCAAATAAAGTCACTATTCCTTGCTCCATCACCTTGTTTCTCAATTCATTGTCCTGTCATGTGGATTTGGTAACACTATTTTACTCTGTGTGTCTGCTTACAGACCTCATGAAGAAAATAATAGGAACGCTTACATTATTCACCAAGGCTTTATAGGTTGGCTTTCATGTTTATTGAACCAAAACTCTGTGCCCAATCTGATTCATGAGGTATCCAGTTTTATTTGTATAACTTTTAAAATATTTAATAAAGTACACAGGATGTAACATATGATTGACATTTATTATTTCATACTTAAAATATTTCCTTGTCTTTTGTTAGGATACAGCTAGTAATAAGCCGTTCAATGTCCCTGTTTTCTTATGTCTTTACCTACAGCATGAGATAGTAACAAATCACCTCACTTGCTGTAATGGGGCATGCTGGTTAAAAGACTACAAGAATATTTAAGAAGATATGGTATACACACACAATGGAATTACTCAGTAATTAAGAAGAATGAAAAATGCCATTTACTAGGAACAAGACAAGGGTGCCCACTCTCACCACTACTATTCAACATAGTTTTGGAAGTGTTGGCCACAGCAATCAGGGCAGAAAAAGAAGTAAAAGGAATCCAGATAGGAAAAGAAGAAGTGAAACTCTCGCTGTTTGCAGATGACATGATCCTCTACATAGAAAACCCTAAAGACTCCACCAGAAAATTACTAGAGCTAATCAGTGAATACAGTAAAGTTGCAGGATATAAAATTAACACACAGAAATCTCTTGCATTCCTATACACTAACAATGAGAAAACAGAAAGAGAAATTAAGGAATCGATACCATTCACCATTGCAACAAAAAGAATAAAATACTTAGGAGTATATCTACCTAAAGAAACAAAAGACCTATACATAGAAAACTATAAAACACTGATGAAAGAAATCAAAGAGGACACAAACAGATGGAGAAATATACCGTGTTCATGGATTGGAAGAATCAATATTGTCAAAATGGCTATTCTACCCAAAGGAATCTATAGATTCAATGCAATCCCTATCAAACTACCAACGGTATTTTTCACAGAACTAGAACAAATAATTTCACAGTTTGTATGGAAATACAAAAAACCTCGAATAGCCAAAGTAATCTTGAGAAAGAAGAATGGAACTGGAGGAATCAACCTGCCTGACTTCGGACTATACTACAAAGCCACAGTCATCAAGACAGTATGGTACTGGCACAAAGACAGAAATATAGATCAATGGAACAGAATAGAAAGCCCAGAGATAAATCCACGAACCTATGGTCACCTTATCTTCGACAAAGGAGGCAAGGATATACAATGGAAAAAAGACAACCTCTTTAACAAGTGGTGCTGGGAAAACTGGTCAACCACTTGTAAAAGAATGAAACTAGAACACTTTCTAACACCATACACAAAAATAAACTCAAAATGGATTAAAGATCTAAATGTAAGACCAGAAACTATAAAACTCCTAGAGGAGAGCATAGGCAAAACACTCTCTGACATAAATCACAGCAGGATCCTCTATGACCCACATCCCAGAATTTTAGAAACAAAAGCAAAAATAAACAAATGGGACCTAATGAAACTTAAAAGCTTTTGCACAACAAAGGATACTATAAGTAAGGTGAAAAGACAGCCCTCAGATTGGGAGAAAATAATAGCAAATGAAGCAACAGACAAAGGATTAATCTCAAATATATACAAGCAACTCCTCCAGCTCAACTCCAGAAAAATAAATGACCCAATCAAAAAATGGGCCAAAGAACTAAACAGACATTTCTCCAAGGAAGACATACGGATGGCAAAAAAACACATGAAAAGATGCTCAACATCACTCATTATCAGAGAAATGCAAATCAAAACCACAATGAGGTACCATTATACACCAGTCAGGATGGCTGCTATCCAAAAGTCTACAAGCAATAAATGCTGGAGAGGGTGTGGAGAAAAGGGAACCCTCTTACACTGTTGGTGGGAATGCAAATTAGTACAGCCACTATGGAAAATAGTGTGGAGATTCCTTAAAAAGCTGGAAATAGATCTGCCATATGACCCAGCAATACCACTTCTAGGCATACACACTGAGGAAACCAGATCCGAAAGAGACATGTGCACCCCAATGTTCATCGCAACACTGTTTATAATAGCCAGGTCATGGAAGCAACCTAGATGCCCATCAGCAGACGAATGGATGAGGAAGCTGTGGTACATATACACCATGGAATATTACTCAGCCATCAAAAAGAATTCATTTGAATCAGTTCTAATGAGATGGGTGAAACTGGAACCCATTATACAGAGCGAAGTAAGCCAGAAAGATAAAGACCATTACAGTATACTAACACATATATATGGAATTTAGAAAGATGGTAACGATAACCTTATATGTAAAAAAAGAAAAAGAGACTCAGATGTATAGAACAGACTTGTGGACTCTGTGGGAGAAGGCGAGGACGGGATGTTTCAAGAGAACAGCATCGAAACATGTATATCTAGGGTGAAACAGATCACCAGCCCAGGTTGGATGCATGAGACAAGTGCTCAGGCCCGGTGCACTGGGAAGACCCAGAGGGATGGGGTGGAGAGGGAGGTGGGAGGGGGGACAGGGGTGGGGAATACATGTAAATCCATGGCTAATTCATTTCAATGTATGACAAAAACCACTGCAATATTATAAAGTAATTAGCCTCCAACAAATAAAAATAAATGGAAGAAAAAAAAAAAAAAGAGCAAAAGATTTAGTTCCTGCAAGGAAGAAAAAGAAAACCAGAATAGCTATGAGTGATGAGAGAGGACATGAAGAATTAGAAAGAAATCATCAGGCCTTTTACACCATGGTAAATAATTTGAATTTTAATCTTAAGAGAAATGAAAGCCACTAAAGAAATTTAGCCGGAAAATAAGTATGACCTCATTCACGTTTTTAAAATATAATCTGGTGGAGAATAGGTTCTAAAAATGGACATGTAACATCCAAGTGGAGATGTAAAAGGTGGTTGGAGAGTGGGTGAGTGCTCTGTGATGTACGGAGGTAGGATTATCTAGGGGTAGAGCATAGACAGAAAAGAAGGTAATCCTAGACCAATTTCTGGAGCTATCTTAACTCAAGAGTTTGGGTAGAAAAGCAGAAGCTAGGGAGATCAAGCAAAACTTAGACTCTTTCTGGCCAGCCAAGACTTAATTGTCATAGAGCATGGAGTGTAGATGCCTACAACTCTTAAACTTTCTTGCTCTTCTAGTCTGTTATTATTAAATGTGACTTTGCCAATAAAAAAAAAAATGCCATTTACAACAACATGGATGGACCTGGAGACGGTCATACTGAGTGAAGTCAGGCAGAGAAAGATAAATATCATGATATTGTTTATATGTGGAATCTTAAAAAAGATATACAAATAAGCTTATTTACAAAACAGAAACGGGGTCACAGATGTAGAAAACAAATTTATGGTTACCAAGGGGATTGGAGTGGGAGGGATAAATTGGGAGATTGGGATTACACATACACACTACTATGTATACTTTGTACCTATAAATAGGAAACCAATAAGGACTACTGTATAGCACAGGGAACTTCACACAATACTCTATAGTGACCTGTATGGGGATAGATTCTGAAAAAGATTATATATATAACTGATTTATTCTGCTGTACAGAAGAAACTAACACATTGTAAATCAACTAGACTCCAGTAAAAATTAATTTTTAAAAAAACCTACTAGAATATCTGACATGTATCAAGCCTTAATCCATGGTACTTGGTATTACTAATATTTTAATGAATCTTTACAGAAAGTTTCAGGGTTATAATTCTATTAATCCTCCCAATATCTTTCCATTGTATCTAACTTTGTGCTTAATAGCTCATAATAATAGATATACTTGGCTCTTTTTTATAGTGCCCTTATTATTCATACTTGTTTTTAATTTATTCAATTTTTAAATTACTGTTTTATATTCCAAAGAAAATCCTCTTGAGTTTGGAATTCACTTGCAAAATATTCACATTTTCAGGTTTTACACAATATGAATAACTGACAAGCTCATGTCCTTGTTATTCTAAGCAGTATTATATGTACACAGTATTGATGCATTCCAATCCTATAAAATGTTATAGGATATATATTATTAATATGTGGAGTTTACAGTTGAGGAGACTGAGCCACACAGTGGCCATGTGATTGCTCCAAGGTTGTGGCGCTGGTAATGACCAGAGGTGGAATGAAAGCCGGGCACTATAGCTCTGCGTCCACTCTCACCTGCTATGCTCATCCCTTCCCACTCTCACAACCCAGGTCTACTATCTCAGTGAATTTGTGTGGATTTTCTTTTCAAGTAATACCCATTTCACAATATGTGTATTTCAAAATACATTCAGTTGACAGGATGTCTCTTATAATTTCTTTCATTTATTTTCACTATTTTCTAGCTGGTAATTGCTGGAACATATATTAAACAGTAATTATTTCTACACTTACCTTGTAACAAGACCCTAAGCTCCTTTAATACTTTGGTGTTCATAAATAACCTCTTTATTTTTAAAGATGTATAACTATACAATGAGTAAATAATGAAGTTACTGACCATATTCTCATATAAAGAATAAATGATTTATGGTCTATTTATCTGTAATTTTGCTTTCCTTCCATCTAATTGATGAAGATCAGCAATAACAAACTTGAAAATGTAAAAGAAAAAAATATTATAAGCAAACTAAAATTTAATTTAGATGAGAGTAAGTTGATAACAACCAAATAAAACCTTAATAGAAAAAACCCTACTATTTTAATATTAAAATATTTAAATCTCAATTAAAACATCAACAAAATTTTTAAGAAACTGGGTTAAGCATATATATGAAACTTTGTAGATGTTACAATAATCAAATGCAAAGAGGTCAAACTACTACCACTATAAAAATATGTTAGGATGTGGAATAACATGTTTGTATTGGCACAGGGATGAATAAATGTCTATATAATATTGAACAGAGAAGAGTAATGTATCTGCTGGCACAAAAGAATGACAACATTGATAATTCAATTCTTTGTGGAAAGAATGCTTTAATAAACTCCACTGGGAAAACATGTTAGCTTTATTATTTACACTGACCATAATAAGTCTTATTAAGAAATGATCATTGGGAAGGAAAAATGTTTCATAGAGAAAATTAATATGTTCAATAGGCTGTATGGTCAACTTCATTAGCAACAAGCAAAATGCAAAATAAAGGATGTGATTTTTTTTTTCCTCATTAGCCTGGAAAAAATAAACTATCATGGAGCTGGTTGATGTGAATATAGGATACTCCAATAATATATTGGAGTAGGATATTTTTCTATTAAGGTTTTACTTGGTTCTTGTTAATTTACTCTTATCTAAATTGAATTTTAGTTTAGTTATAACATTTTCTTCCTTTCACATTTTCAAATTGGTAATTGTTGGTCTACATTAATAAGACAGAAAGAAAGCAAAATTATAGCTAAATAGATATATAGTTGGTGGAAGTATAGGTTATATTATGTTAAGCCTACATATGGAAGAAATAAAATTATAACACATAAATTTATATATATATATCTTATAGTATTATGTTTAGATATAGATTTAGATATATAGATTCAAACAGTATGGAAAATGTTTCAAAAGATATACATACTTCATGCAGACACATACACATCTAATGTTACACAATATAAAACTGGGAAAATCTATTAATAACAGGTAAAGAATCCCACAGAAAGTTATGTTTAGTCCTAATGTTGATTGATGTTCCATGGGAAAGTGTGTCCAGGAGAAGAAATTATACCCTTATCTTTCTACATAAGTAAGTTGGAAAATGTTGCATTAGAACATCTAGTCAAACAACAGGTTACAATGAAAGCCCCTCAGTGGCATAACTGGTATTGTTAAAAGAGGGAGATTTTTGGAGCTTATCAACTGATAATAACTCCTACTTCACTTGGAGCTGGCTAAGATCTGCTGAACTAAGTAAACACCACAAGGAGAAAGGCAGCAAGCCTTCAGAGCGATCCAAACATGTCTCTAACTGATACTGCTAGTTATCTCTGGAGAAAGGTGAGAGATAATGTTTGGGGAAGTGGGTGCTGATAACTTGTGATTCATACATTTTGTATTCTCTATGGTTGAATTCATTTATCAGAAGAAAAAAATCATTTTATTGTTTGTGTCATTCAAAACTAATATAAAATAAGCTATTGTTTGTCTCCTTAGAGTGGTGGGAGGGAAGAAAGTATGATGCTCTTTCTAATAACAACAGTACAAGTTTAAAGGTATTTTAAATGTCAGGGTAGATAAATGTGATGTGATTTATAGGAAGAAATAAATTTATTTTTTCTTCAGTTGACCAAATATATATATGAGAAATTTAAGTATATTCAGCTTCATATTCATCATCATAGCTCTCCAAACCTTGGACTTTCCTGAGAGAGAAGAGAAATGGAATGATATTTGGTCTCTTGTCGTCAGTTCTCAGGGAAGGTGACTTTTCAGTCTCATCCAAGGATAGGGGCTGGCTATTGCAGCCATGAAATTAAAAGACAGTTACTCCTTGGAAGGAAAGTTATGACCAACCTAGATAGCATATTAAAAAGCAGAGACATTACTTTGCCAACAAAGGGCTGTCTGGTCAAGGCTATGGTTTTTCCAGTGGTCATGTATGGATGTGAGAGTTGGACTGTGAAGAAAGCTGAGCTCCAAAAAATTGATGCTTTTGAACTGTGGTGTTGGAGAAGATTCTTGAGAGTCCCTTGGACTGCAAGGAGATCCAACCAGTCCATCCTGAAGGAGATCAGTCCTGGGTGTTCATTGGAAGGACTGATGCTGAAGCTGAAACTCCAATACTTTGGCCACCTCTTGCGAAGAGTTGATTCATTGGAAAGGACCCTGATGCTGGGAGGGATTGGGGGCAGAAGGAGAGGGGGATGACAGAAGATGAGATGGCTGGATGGCATCACTGACTCAATGGACATGAGTTTGAGTGAACTTCGGGAGTTGGTGATGGACAGGGATGCCTGGTGTGCTGCGATTCATGGGATCACAAAGAGTTGGACATGACTGAGCAACTGAACTGAACAAGGAGAACCAACCACATGATCAGATTTTTGAAACTTTCAGTCTTCCCACCTGATTTCAGGGAGGGGCAAGGGGCTGGAGGTTGAATCGGTCATCACTGACAGATTTTGTTACTCGTAACTATAAATGACGCCTCCATCAAACTCCCAGAGGACAGGTTTTTGGCCCATTGTGGAAAACTTCCACATTCGGGAGCCAGAATGCTTCCCGGTGCCAAGAGGACAGAGGTTCCTCTTGGTTCAGGACCTCACCCTGTGTATCTCTCTGTCTAGCTTGTTGATTTCATGTTCTTTAATATCCTTTTCTAACAGATCAGTAATCTAGTAAATAAGCTGGATTTCCTGAGTTCTATGATCCATTCTAGCAAATTAATTGAACCTGATGTGGGCATCAAGGGAACTTCTAATCTGTAGCCTGCTGGTCAGAAGCACAGGTAGAAACCTGGGCTTGCAACTGGCATCTTAAATAGAAGGCTGACTTAGGAGATTGAGTCCTTTACCCGTGAAATCTGACTCCATCTCTGGTAGCATGTGTCAGAAATGCTGGCATCTGAGAGTTGCTTGTTGGTGTGGGGAAGCCTCCATACATGCACTTTGTAATTGAGTCCAGGACCACTTTACAATTAGGAAATGTTGAAATGTGAGAAGATGCATACAAAATGAATTTTAAAAAAGTTTTCCTTGGATGTTAAATAGGAATTCTTTTATGCTCTCAGCTCAAGTTACTCAGCAAAAAACTCTACAATCACCTCAGTTTGCTTCTGCAAGGGAGCAATCACGGTCATTATGTTGACAGGCTGGGCCTTTTGCAACTGTTTTGTCCTAAAAATAAATTTATGCTGAATATTTGGCATCTCACCATTGGAGAAGCATAGCAGCTGAGAGACTATGACAGAAAATAGCCCCTAAGTACATATTCAAGTCACTGCCTTTTTTGCAACTGACCACAAACACTAGACAGAAGTGTTTATTAAATCTGGCAGAATATAAAACCTTTATGGCTTTTACTGGAAGCTGAACAAAGAGAGAAGTATTTGCAAACACATGTCCACTTCTTTATACCTTTGACTCAACAAACTAGGTGTCTCCTGTTGTATTCCTGCCACATCAGTAACCTGGTGCAAAAGAGACAATTTCCCCCCCAACTCCTATCTTTTGAAAGGAAACCTAATTAGTGTGTGATTGCTGAATTCATTTTACACATGTAATATCTATTTTGCTTCAAGGACTTAACAGTTCTGATAATGGACCTGCCATCCTGCTCAGTAAGTGGGGCATCTCATGAATACTGTGAAAGAGGCCCAACAAAAGCCCCATAACAAGTGCTATTTTGCTGCAAAGGTCCAGATTAATCAATTGTTTCCCTACTTCTACCTGAATCTCAGATCACAGTATCAACTTTGTGTCTCACTGAATCCTGCTATTTTTTATTTTCTTTTTAAAGATGTTGATTTACAAATAAATCATTTATAAAAGGGAAGAGGATGAAATACCTGTGTGAGTATCAGAGCAAGACAGTGTCCCCAAATGATTCCATTTGCTGAAGCTCAAGCTCCAAAAATACCAATTATATGACAGATGGGGTGTGGTATATTGCTCAAAAACTGACACTCAACCTATTTCATCAATAAGTGGTTTTGCAATAAACAAAAATAGTAATGGCACATTGTGGTAAATGCTATTGCTAATTGCTTTGCTCTAATTACCCATAAGTACAATGAAACACAGTGTATTTTTTTTCCATATGATTTCCTGTTATTCTCTTTTTATAAATTGTCTCCTCTTTAACTCTTTGTTTATAGAACTCTTCCTAATCTTTCAAGCAATGGATCCTCAAGAGAGCCAACTGAATTTCCAATCCTTGAGATGTATTAATGAGCTCTTAGGGTCTATGTATCTTGTATCTCCCTCTACCATACCAAGGATTACAGGTGGGATGGATATCTTCCCTAGGCTCTATCAGAGTTACAATTCATTCATCTCTACCATCCTTTCTGCCCCAGAAGCCTGACTTCTATAAACCACAAGGGACTTTCCCAACCTGTGCTTTCTAGAGTGTTGACTAATTAGAAGCAGGAGATCAAAGGGAGAAAGGAGAATAAAGTCAGAGGTTTTATTCCCAGGGATTATTCCTTGTACTTGAGACAGGAAGTGGGGCGGGCACAAATTTAACAGAATGACATAGCCCAAGGAGATGATATAAACTGATTAGAACCAAATAGATGCAAACAGAGTGCTGGAGAATTGATGCTTTCCAACTGTGGTTCTGGAGAAGACTCTTGAGAGTCCCTTGGACAGCAAGGAGATCAGACCAGTCAATCCTAAAGGAAATCAATCTTGAAGGACTGATGCTGAAACTGAAGCTCTAATACTTTGGCCACTGATATGAAGAGCTGACTCACTAGAAAAGATTCTGATGCTGGAAAAGATTGAAGGCAGGAGAAGGGGACAACAAAGGACAAGATGGTTGGATGGCATCTCTGACTCAATGGACATGAACTTTAGCAAGCTCCAGGAAATGGTGAAGGACAAGGAAGTCTGGTATGCTGTAGTCTATGGGGTCACAAAGAGTCAGATATGACTTAGTGACTGAACAACAATAAGATCCAAGATGGCAGATGAGTCTATTTTCATTGTAAGCTAGATGACTTCATCAGTAAGCTAGATGACACACCCATAGGCACCATGATGGTTCCAAGATTGACCATAAAGGTCAAAACATGGTGGTGGCCGAATTCCTAGAAATCCCCACTCCTTCCCAAAATAGCTGGAAGATTATTCCCACTTATTAGCCTATAAAATTATCCATCCCTATAAAAACTGACAACCCCATGCCCTTGAGCCTCAAGAACCTCTCTTGCCTTTCAAGACAGCCCACATTCTGTCAGTGGTATATTTTTCCTCCCTGAATAAACCTCGTTCACTTTACTATCTCTTGCTCTTGAATTATTTTCAGCATGAAGCCAAGAACCCACACTTTGTGGCTATCCTAGGGATGCAGACATGACCTGGGATGTGACCATCCTCTTGTATCGCACTCTCTTTCCTGCAACAGACTGACCATGTTCTTCAACCCCAAATCTGTACTTTTTTCAAGATGGTCTCCTATAAATCACCACCCACTATGTTCATGCATATCTGACTCTTTGCAATCCTATGGACTATGGCCCACCAAGCTCTTCTGTCCATGGGATTCCCCAGGTAAGAATACTAGAGTGGGTTGCCACGCCCTCCTCCATGGGATCTTTTCAACTCAGGGATCAAATCTGCATCTCTTATGTCTCCTGCATTGGCAGGCAGGTTCTCTACCACTAGCACAACTTGGAAAGCCCACCCACCAACTACAGGGTTAAAATAAACCTTTCTCCCTTCTTCTCTTCAGTATAGCAGTTTTACAAGTCTGTCATTCACTGACTTTGGATTATGGTTTGATCCCTTACAATAATGCCTCATTCATATTGCTGTAAACAGTCCCTCTTCAAGGTATCCATCCAGCACAGTGAATGTCTCAAAAATTTTTTCAACAAACATTTTACTTTTTCTCATAAGGTTGGGGTTAAGCATTCTACCAGGACTTGGCTGACCAATTCAGCATTGATGTGGTTCATTTAGTGGCATTCAGCTTAAAACTGCTCTGCTTTGGAATTTCCAAAATGGCTTCACCTATATCCCTGGAACATTGGTAGGGTTGAATGAAAGGCTAGGCTCAGGTGGGCCCTTGCCCTTTACCGTATAGTCTTTAACCACACTCAAGGGAATGGGATTACACAGAAATATACACCAAAGAGCAGGAATCTTGGAGACCAGTTTAGAAATTTGCTTATCACAGTCCTTCCAAGGGCCCTAATGATCCATATCTCTCCAAAATGAGAAATACATTCACCTCTCCAAAGGTTCTCAAGAGTCTCATACCATAATAGCATCAACTTCAAGTCTAAGAACTTGTCTTCCAAAATGTCTAAACCAGGTAAAGATGAAACTCTGGGGTATAATTCATTAAATTTGGTTGGTTGGGCAAAATTTTTCTTCCTCTGCACATCTGTGAAACTAAGGGACAAGTTATCTGGCCTGACACTCTCAATACATGATGATGAGAAAAGTATAGTTAACAGTTACAGATATTCCAGGTCAAAGCAGGGGAAAACAGGTGAAAGGGATTACTGGTTTCTAGAAGTTCTGTAATAGATCTGGACAAATAGTGAAATTTTCCTCACCTCAGTTTCAAAGATTAGGAATAATCCTTTGGGTCTCTAGGCTCTGCCCTCCATGCTCTTGTTTCTACTGAGTCATCTTCCTTTTTCTTGAAAAGCAGCAAGTGTTTGAAGCCGAGCAGCTTTAGCAACCTACATGCTGCTGCCACAGTTTCAGTGGGCTGAAAGTCTTTCATTTCAGATTCTCTCTGATCCTCTAGTCCAAGTTAGCAGTATTTCCATTGAAAAAAAAATTCTCAAGAACACTGAGGGCCTTCAACAAATTTCACTGGGTTTCACTCCGTTAGGCAAAAGCTATACACAAAAATTGTTTTGAATCTTTAGCAAAAGCTTGTAGAGTCATACATTCAGTGCATTGTTCATATATTTCATTTTCTGAATATTGTGATGTTTTGACATCTTAAAAACCTTTCTGGCTAGGGAGAGACTTCTCTTTTCAGATTAGTCAGTTCTTAGAGTTGGCAAAAGGCTCAGCTAAGAGCATGGCTTTGATACACAAACAATTGTTATCTCTTCTATCTGGCCCCTATACCCCAGGAAACAATATTCTTTTGCCTCAATCATCCCAGGACCAGGTACTAGGCAACCAGAGATCACAGCTATGGCCCAAAGTTCACTGGAATTATTCAAACTAGCTCCTCCCAAACCGTTTACATTATTCTACTTTGTCTTTACTGAAGAACTCTCAATAGAGTCCCCCTTGCTCCTCACTTCTACCTGCTGACCAAAACTTGGTGCTTCTGCTGGGAGCCTGGGTGCCATGTGGTGCCTCCCCTTTTGAGGGTGAAATATAACCAACTTTTGTTTTCCTGAGTCTCTCCTGCATCTCCTCTTGTGACTACAACTAACTGCCCATCACACAAAAGAACATTCAGCCTTTACCTTATGCCATACTACTGGCAGTAATTTTTTGCTTTTAGTGTTTTTGTCATCTAGAGAAGCTGAGAGTTTTCAAAACAATTAACTCCTGCTTCTCTTTTTATTTAACAATTATTCTTTCAACTTATGTCTCCCATATTTTCTTAGAAGCAGCAAGGAGAAATTAGGCAGAAGTTTCCAAAATATATTTAGCACTCTCCTCAGTTATATCTTTATATTCATTACTTATGAATTCTGCTGTCAGCATAATTGCAGGAACAATTCTACTAAGATTTCTGATGTTACATGTCAAAGGTCCTTTTTCCTTCAGTTTCAAACAACATGTTCCTCATTTCCTTCAGACACCTGACTGGCAACATCCTCAATGCCTGTATTTCTATTAGGTTTCTATTCAAGATATTTAGGAATTTCACTTCACTCTTCTTTCAGTCTCTACTTGTTATGCAACTGCAAAAGCTGCTAACATTTTACAATCATCTGTTATATGCTGCAACACATTTTGATACAAGATGTGTATTATTTTTCTATTGTTATATAATAACAAAATAAAAAAATTTTTTATATAATAAAAAAATTCACAGATGTTTAGGTCAGAAGTCCAGGCCCATCCTGGCAAGTTCTCTGTTTAGGGTCTCACAAGGCTGAAATTCAATCAGAGAGTACGAAATGGCAGTACTTGGGTGCAGTCTCAAAAATGACAGAATGATCTTGGTTCATTTCCAAAGCA
This sequence comes from Odocoileus virginianus, assembly GCF_023699985.2. Lineage (NCBI taxonomy): Eukaryota > Metazoa > Chordata > Mammalia > Artiodactyla > Cervidae > Odocoileus > Odocoileus virginianus. Next base: position 71,474,268 of record NC_069680.1, read on the forward strand.
AATCATTCAACATCATAGTAATCCAAGACTATGCCCCAACCACTAATGCTGAAAAAGCTGAATTTGAACAGCTCTATGAAGACCCACAAGATCTAGAACTAAAACCAGGAAGATGCCCTTTTCATCATAGGGGGCTGTAATGAAAGAGTAGGATGTCAAGAGATACCTGGAGTAAGAAGCAAGTTTGGCCTTAGAGCACAAAACGAAGCAGGGCAAAGGCTAACAGTTTTGCCAAGAGAATACACTGGTCATAGCAAATGCAAACATCTGCTTCCAACAACACAATAGATGACTCTACACATGGACATCACCAGATGATCAATATTTAAGTCAGACTGATTATATTCTTTGCAGCCAAAGATGGAGAATATCTATACAGTCAGCAAAAACAAGACCTGTAGCTGTTTTTTGAGCTGGAGATCAAACCATGAGTTCCTTATTGCAAAATTCATCCTTAAATTGAATAAAATAGGGAAAACCACTAGGCCTATCTGGTATGACCTAAATCAAATCCCTTATGATTATTCAGTAGAAGTGACAAATAGATTCAAGGAATTAGATCTGATAGACAGAGTGCCTGAAGAACTATGGACAGAGATTCATGACATTCTACAGGAGGCAGTGATCAAGACCATCCCCAAGAAAAAGAAATGCAAAAAGGCAAAATGGTTGTCTGACAAGGGCTTACAAATAGCTGAGAAAAGAAGAGAAGCAAAAGGCAAAGGAGAAATGGAAAGATATACCCATCTGAATGCAGAGTTCCAGAGAATAGCAAGGAGAGATAAGAAAGCCTTTTTAAGTGAACAATGCAAAGAAATAGAGGAAAACAATAGAATGGGAAAGACTAGAGATCTCTTCAAGAAAATTGGAAATGCCAAGTGAGCATTTCATGCAAAGATGGGCACAATAAAGGACAGAAATGACAAGAACCTAACAGAAGAGATTAAGAAGAGGTTGCAATAATACACAGAACTGTACAAAAAAATCTAATAACCCCAATAACACAGAGGTTTGGTCACTCACCTAGAGCCAGACATCCTGAAGTGTGAAGTCAAGTGGGCCTTATGAAGTATTACTATGAAAAAAGCTAGTGGAGGTGATGGAATTCCAGTTGAGCTATTTCAAATCCTAAAAGATGATGCAGTTAAAGTACTTCACTCAATATGCCAGCAAATTTGGAAAACTAAACAGTGGCCAGAGGACTGGAAAATTTCGGTTTTCATTCCAATCCCAAAGAAAGGCAATGCCTAAGAATGTTCAAACTATTGTGCAGTGTACTTATTTCACATGTTAGCAGGATTATGCTCAAAATCCTTCAAGCTAGGCCTCAACCGTACATGAACCAAAAACTTCCAGATGTACAAGCTGGATTCACAAAAGACAAGACAAACCAGAGATCAAATTGCCAATATCTGCTGGGTTACGGAGAAAAGCAAGGGAATTCTAAACAAAATCTGCTTCATTGACTATGCTAAAGGCTTTGACTGTGTGGATCACAACATAGTGTTAAAAATTCTTAAAAAGACAGGAATCCCAGACCACCTTACCTGCCTCCTGAGAAACCTGTATGTGGGTCAAGAAGCAACAGTTTGAACTGGACATGGAAAATGTACTGGTTCAAAATTGGGAAAGGCACACATCAAGGCTGCTTATCTAACTTATATGCAGGGTACACCATGCAAAATGCCAGATTGGATGAATCACAAGATGGAATCAAGGTTGCTGGGAGAAATATCAATAACCCCAGATATGCAGATGACACCACGCTTATGGCAGAATGTGAAGAGGGACTAAGCAGCCTCTTGATAAAGGTGAAGGAAGAGAGTCAAAATGCTGGTTTAAAACTCAACATTCAAAAAACAAACATCATGACATCTGGTCCCAATACTTCTTGGCAAACAAATGGGGAAAAAGTGGAAATGGTGACAGATTTTCTTTTCTTGGGCTCCAAAATCACTGCAGACACTCATTGCAGCCATGAAAATAAAAGATGCTTGCTCCTTGGAAGAAAAGTTATGACAAACCTAGATAGAACTTTCAAAAGCAGAGATATTCCTTTGCCAGCAAAGGTCTGTATAGTCAAAGACATGGTTTTTCCAGTAGTTATGTACGGATGTGAGACCTGGACCATTAAGAAGGTTGACTGCCAAAGAACAGCTGCTTTCATTCTGTGGTGCTGGAGAAGTCTTCTGGGAATCCCTTGGACAGCTAGGAGATCAAACCAGATTATCCCAAAGGAAATAAGTCCTGAATATTCACTGGAAGGACTGATGCTGAAGCTCCAACACTTGGTCCACCTGATGTGAAGAGTCAACTAATTGGAAAAGACCCTGATGATGGGAAAGATTGAGCCGAAGGGGGTGACAGAGTATGAGATAATTGGATGGATAAATGTCTATCACTGACTCAATAGACATGAGTTTGAGCAAACTCTGGGAGATATTAAAGGAACGGAAACCTGGCATGAAACAGTCCATGGGGTTCCAAAGAGTCCAACATGACTTAGCAACTGAATAACAAGACTGAAATCAAGCTATTTCAGGCTGAAATCAAGCTAATCAGGCCAGGCTGGGATTTCATATGAGGCTCAGGGCCCTCTTCCAAGCTCTAATAGGTTTTTGACAGAACTTACTTCTTTGTGGTTTTAGGACCAAAGTTCCTATTTTCTTTTCATAGTCACCTAGGTGCTTCTCTAAGCTCTTGGAACTTCACAGTTCTGGCTCACTGATTTCATGCCATAGCCCACCTGGCTATCACAAACTCAACACTAGCAAAAGTTCTTAAATGTTTTGTATCTCTTCCTTCAAGAAATAACTCTTCCTTTTCAGACTTCTCTGATTAGTTTAGGTTCACCAAGGAAAATTCTCCTTTTGATTAATTCAAAATCAACATACTTGGTGTATTAATTACATCTACAAAATTCCTTTCCTTCAACATGTAGCACAATCATGGGAGTGACGTACCATTATATTGACAGTTCTACTCTCACGTAAGGGAAGTGGATTATATATGGTGCACATACAAAGGGATGTAATCTTAAAATTTTGACCGCCAGTAGAAATAGTATAATTTCTATTTTATTTTTACAGCTAAAGCAATGATAGTTTTCATAGATTCAAGACGAAGGGTAAAAGACCTCACTTCTCAATGACAATTTGTCTGAAAGAATGTGCAGTCAATGCTCATCTACTTCATCTCTGTTCTGGCAGCAAATTACTTATGTACCTGTAATAAACAAAGTACATTTAGTCCCTTCTCAGGGCCCCAAAGGCTCACCCTTTCTGACATTGGCTTAAAGTTTAAGATCTAAATTAGGTCCAGGTAAGCAGGGCTCCTCAAGTGCAGTTCGTTGAATATGGTTCCTCTTGGTATAAAAAAGTTACATGTTTTACTCTTCATATGTCAAAACATGCAATGGGGTGACAGAGAAAGGATAATCATAATAATTCTCCATTCCAAAAGCAGAAAAATGGAAAGCACACAGCAGTTACTGACTCATGATCATTTTAAACCCCAGCTGGGCACATCTGGTTAACTCTTAATTAGAGCCCAGTCTTTCTTCCTGGGAGTGATTCCCTGTGGCTTTTGTCTCCACCCTGCAAATATCTATGCTTTTTGATAGGAAAAGGTGTTTTCAGCTGAGTATGTTTCTCAGCTTATGACCTGCCCCTAGCAGATTGATGGTCTCTATCGTTTTTTCCCTGCCTTTGTCCTTTTCAGTCTCAGTTTTAAAAAATGTGCTAGCTGCCTTTTGGTCAAATTGTAGTTTGCTCCATCAGACAAAATCACACTCACAAAACTGTTCTAAATAGGTTTTCCTGTCCTTGGGAATGGTGTGAGGCTGATGAGGGCTATATTGATCTGCTAGGCCTGCCTTAACAGGGTACCACAGACTGGGTAGCTTAAACAATAGACCTTGGTTGTCCGCAGTTCTGGAGGCCAGAAGTTCAAGATCAAGGTATTGAAAGAGTAATTTCCTTTTGAAGGCTGTGAGGAGAAATCTGTTCAGTGTCTCTCCCCTAGCTTCTGGGGATTTGCTGGCAATCTCTCGACTTCATCAGTTTGTAAAATCATCATCTTAACATCTGCCTTGACATTCACATGATCTCTGGGTGAGTTTGTCTCCAAATTTCCCCTTTTATATGGACAAGAATCATAATAATCATAATCATTAGAGCCTAACCTAATGATATCCTTTTAACTTGGTAAAAATCCTTTCTCCAAATAAAGTCACATTTTGAAGTACTGTGGTTTAGGAATTCAACATAGGAATTTTGGGAGAACACTAATCTTTAATAGAAAAACTGTGTCTAGTATTCTTAGAAATCCCCATTTATAACTGAAACCACCTCAAGGCATGTCCCACTTTTTTTTTTCTGGTGTATTTTTTTAAAATTTATTTTTAATTAAAGGGTAATTGCTTTACAATATTGCATGAGTTTTTGCCATACGTCAGCATGAATCAGTCTTAGGGACACATATATTCCCTCCCTCATGAGCCTTCCTCCCACCTCCCACCCCTCTAGGTTGTTACAGAGCCCCAGTTTGAGTTCCCTGAGTCATAAACAGTAAGATGGTACTGATGAATCTATTTGTAAGACAGTAGTGGGGGATATAGATGTAGAGAACAGACTTATATGTAGTGGGGGGGGGGGGTGGGTGGGGAGGAAGGACAGTGTGGGAAAAATGGAAAGAGTAACATGGAAACATACATACCCTGATACTCTTAAAAAGCTGAATCTTTCTTAGCTCTTAATGAGAGTCTTATAACCACGCCCTGAATGTGTCTTTCCTCTGAGGTCATACTTTATTGCTCTGAACTGGAACTTTGCCTTGAGGTCAATTCATTGATAGCCTTTTGAAAAATAGGAAGGCCATCCCTGGCTTTCTATATGCTTATGAAATTCTGCTTATAAATTAAAACTAAACTTCCTCTTTAGTAGCCTCTCTCTTCTTGCATCTCTTTTCTCATAGATAGCCATACAAACTCAGCTATAATTTTCTAGAAATAGTTCCATCAAGCTCCACAAGCATATTAAGTGCTTTGGATATTTTCCATGTTTCCATAGGTGGCAGGGTTGCCTGTTCACAACATAAAAATAGTCCTTCTTTCCTGCAGCCTTCCTCACAAGCCTTCCTTATATCCTCAAAGCCTTCAACATCAGGCTCCATGAGGTCATTCCAACTGAATCTTCTCAGTTACTTCTAGCTTCCATTCTGCAACTTGCCCCAAGTCAGTGTTATGTAGCCTTGTTTTATGTTGGAACACAGAGACCTATACCCTGGTACCAAGTTCCACTCCCATTATCTGTTGCTACATGCCAAACGACCCACAGAATTAGCAGATTAAAATAACTGTTATGTGATACCACATAATTTTGTGGGTTGGGAACATGGGTAGGGCTTAGCTGGCCAATTCTGTCCCATATGGCTTTCACCAAATATAAATAGATTTTGACCAACATTTCTGGCACTTTTCTTGGGATGGTTGATGAACTGGGCTAATGGGGCCCCTCTGCCTTTTATTGTGGTCTCGTGGCATCCGGTTTCTTACAGGTTAGCCCTCTTATATGGTGATTGAGGGTTTGGACAGACCAAGATGGAAGCCATGAGCCCCTTTAAAGACTAAGCCAAGAACTCAAATAATGTCATTGTTAGTCTCCTGGTCCAAGTAGCCACAGATTGATCAAAGTTCAAAAGGAGGGGATACTGTCGTAAAGGAGTTTCAAAGAAACTGCCAAACCTCTTCACAGCATCCCCTTGTAAACAAACCTTTGAAAAAAGTGATCCTAATTTGAATATGCCATCTGTTTTTTGTTGACAGCTTGACTGATAGAGTAATTGGGAGCACAAGAGGCTTCAGGAAACAGACCTTTAAGGTAAGATTTCTGCATTTGAATTAATCATATATTCAAGGGTACAGAGTTAATCTACTTTCAGGGGTGGAAATGGAATATGAATTATCTAATGCATACAATTATACCATAATTAATCATGGTATCACCAGTGGTGATATCAGATACAAAGGAGGTAGAAGACAAGGTATTAGAGGATCATTGAATGTGATAATTAGTTGCTGTGGCAAGAATAGTAATTATAAAACTTGCAGAATCATGTATTCTCTAACAATCCTAGTAAGCATCCATAATGGCAAAGAGAGAATAAATCCCAGAACATATAGCTAAGAACATATATGAAGTTTTAGGACCCCATAACAGCTTCCTAGAAGTCTGCTATTCCTCTAGTCCTGTGATTTAAAAAAAATAAAAAAGGCTTAAAGTCCAGGGTCTGGTGATAAGAATTGCAGACAATAAGACAATGATAATAAAAACTGCACCAATCCAATTCTGCCAGGTCTTTTATACTAAGTCAAGAAAAAACATGAGATCCCAAGAAAAGAGAAGGAGATATTTGGGCAGATATAGATATGACTGAAAGCTTGAGTCCCCAGATTTCTCTGTAAACTCCTTGCTGGCAGAATAAGCTCTTTCCCTTATTGGAGGAAAGCAGTTGTCTCCTGCAAAAGAGCCTTCCAAAATCTGCAACTGGCAATCTGTTTCACAAGTTTACCTGCATCACGTCTTTGCTCCTTACATCGAGTTAGATTCCAGCACAGCCTAGATGAAACAGTACAGGAAGAGATAGCCTGTCCACCATAAGAGTTATGAGATCTTTGTGGTGCTAGAGGCAAAGAATCTGCCTGACAAAGCAGGAGACTAAGAGACAAGGGTTTGATCCCTGGGTCAGGAAGATTCTCTGGAGAAGGAAATGGCAAACCCATTCTAGTAGTCTCGCCTAGAGAATCCCATGGGACAAAGGAGCCTGGCAGGCTACAGTCCACAGGGTTGACTAAAGTGACTTAGCTCGCACCTTAAGTACGGAAATTTAGAAGTAATTTTCATCTTAATGGAAGGGACACAAGTACACCATTTTTATCATGTCTCAGGGCTATTTCAACATTTTAACCTGAATGTTCTATCAAAGCCTGAAATGACCTCAATCTTCTTGACCTCTCACAGAACTTACTGCTAGCCCCTGTCACTGATGACATTATAAACCATTCAGATCCTTGTGGTAGATTACATCACTCGCCCCAAATTTTGCTCCTCCATTTTTCTAAGCCCTTTGCTATATGACTTTTGTATTCTGCCCAGAAAGATGGAATATTTTTTACTACCTATTGACTTTAGACTCAGCCATGCCTCTTACCCTGGCCCACAGCAAAGGATGCAGAAGTGACTGAAGGTCTGTTCTGTTGTCAGTTTAAGAGGCTCTGTGTGCTGCCCATCTCCTCACCACTCTGCCATCACCAATGCTCTCCCAGGCACGCTAGATACGGGAGGAGAAGGTAACACTGGTGTAGCAAAGGCTGCATGCACCTCTGGAGATTATACATTCAAGCTGACAGAGTAAACCAGAGTCATACCAGTTGATCTATAAACTTAGTGGGAAATAGTTATTGTATCATGCCTGGCTACTTTGTGATTATTTGTAAGGTAGCATTACTAAGCAATGGTTTACTGAGAGACTCAATGCGTGGGAGACAGATCTAGAAAAAGTAAAGAGTGCTATCATGATAGTAACACCTCTGGGGATGCAGTAGTCTGCGGCATGATGGAACTCCTTTTCAAAGTGAAAAACAAGTTACCACACCTCCCACTCCATACACCACAAAGGTATATCTATGTGATCGACCTCTTAATCTTTTAGTAGCAACAGATACAGATGCTTCCCATATATGATGGTATATGTGATTCTAATAAAATGCTCTAAAAGTCATGCACTAAATACAGAAGCTACATTTTTCATGACTGTCTCTATTCCACTTTTCTCCCAACCTCATTCCCATCACTTTCTGCCAAAAGCACCATTAGTAAATGAGTTAAGTTTCAGGTATTTGAGAGAAAAATGATTCATCTTTTCTAATATGAGGGCTGATGTAGGCACAGAAATCTTTTCCCATTCACTTGTCTATGATGTTTGTCTGGTCTAATAATTAATTAAAATGATATAATATAGATTAACAGAATAAAAAAATTCAATTACATATGTATGGGATCCCTAACACACAAAAGGCTCAAGACATTCAGGCAATCAAGGTTTTTATGCCAGCTTGAGCTAAGGAGACAGAGGTAGGAGTTCCAAGGGGAGGAAGACAACCCACAGGAAGATTGAGAAGAACAAATGTCTGGTAAATGATTTCTTGCCATGCCATGCAGTTAGATTTTTCTGATATAAAAATATTATCTCAGAGATTAGCTCTCTTCTTGGTACAAGCCCTCTATATAAATTCTTTTAGGCAGTTAAGAGAGAGGTTAAAACACAAAATTTTCCTAAATCTGCTGGTTCCTAATTACCTTCAGCTCAAAACAATCCATGGGCCAAAAGTGGCTCACTTGGGGGTGACATTCTCTGCTCCTCTTCACAAGAACAGAAATTTGTCTTTTTATAACAGGATTTTCCCCAGATAAAAGGAAAGAGAGGATCATTAGATTTAGATTTATCCTGGATCTACTCTTGCCCTTTCTTTCTTCAGCTCACCACCTGCGCAGCTGACTTGAACAGATCTATGGGTGGTCTCTCTTATCCGCTGTCTTCTAGTTGACTTCAGCCAATGGGGAATCACTTCAGGAAACTGGAGGAAGAATGATATCTTTTTTGTTTCCTGGCTTCCTCTGTTCAAAGTCATTTTGGATTTGTTTTGCTTTTTGTCTTAGCAAAGGCTTTTCTAAAGACTGCCTGCTCTATGCAGAAGAATCCTTTCCTTCAGTTTTCGGCAACACTAACTCCCATCATCTTTTTGGGTGAAAGCGCTTGTGCTACCACTGGTACTGACTATAGAATACAGACCTATCCTTGTTTTTACCCTCAATGAAAGAGTGTTAAGTATCTCAGTCACTGGACTGTAGCCCATCAGGCTCCTCTGTCCATGGAATTCTCCAGGCAAGAATACTGGAGAGGGTAGCCATTCCCTTCTCCAGGGGATCAAACCTATTGCATCTCTGTAAATACTCCTTTTCTAAATTAACCCTAAATTGATGGTGCCAATCATTTTCTTAGAGTAATTGACTGACTCAACAGTCTAGGTGTTTTGATAAAATTGCTGTTAGATGCCTTGACTACAAGATTTTTATAGAAAATAATCCTATACTGTGTCTTCAGTGTGGACTTGACATTTAATATATTATGACTGACTAAATAAAAGAAGAAATGCATGAAGCAAGTGTCAGTAGACATTAAGAATCAATATTAGATGGAAAATCTAAATAAAGGAGTACCTGTATTTTATTCAAGGCACTGGCTGGTATTTACATCATCCAAATAAATAATTTCTTTATATCCCTTCTCTTTGTACCCCCTATCCTGCTGGATAATCCTTGGCTACACCGTCTGAGTTTCAGAAGCTTGCACACCAGGTTCAACCTTACATAGGACTTAAGAGCAAACCTAGGGAAAAGCTGGATCATTTTGATGCTAAAATCTGAAAAAATTGCAGGCTAAAGTTTGGTAGACCAACTTTTCTTATTCCTGGAAATAAAATGGAGCTCAGCAGTGTGAACTTTCCATTCTAGAAGATGTTAGACATAACCTTGTTTATACCATCATCAAATCTTTGGAAAATAGAGAACATAATAGAAAATAGAGTAAAGATATTCATATGAGGACAGGTAATCAGCCAACATCTTTGGGGAGCCAAAGACACAGTTAGAATTAACTTTTTCCAATAAATATGTTTCCAGAATTAGAGATGGCAGAAGACCTAGACTTTTTTTTACTGATGTTTAAAAATTGCCATGCCAGAAGAAGAGTCCAGACATTTGCATTTGCAGGGCTTTTGCTCAAAGAAATCTTGCCAATCTCCCTTCAAAGAGTCTAATGTTTTCCGGCCTCTGGCACTGAACGAAGCTGAGTCTGTAATATGATGGAAGTCAAACATGAAGTTATTGTACTCTCTCTTCTAGATAGAATGCACTAAACTCATACTGCCAGTTTGAGGCTATAAGAGTACAAGTCTGTAGCATACAAAACACTTTCAGGAAGTGCTCCTGCATTTTCTTTGTTTTATGTTGTCATTGTGAGAGTCCAATAAGGACAGAACAACTCCTTGGGAAACTTCAGCCTATTTCAGAGGACTACACAGAACCAAAATATTTCAGATCAATACCTGAGTTATTTGGGATTAAAAAATAATAGCAACACATGAGCTACAGAGCCCTAAAATAATAGCACATATATCATATCCTTTGTGGTGTGTCACACTTTTTTCCAAACTTCACACAAGTACAACCTGTGCTATTTTTGCTTCAGAACATGCATCAAGAAGAATAGAAGCTTTTGAGATGGTAGTGCATTTACACTACACCTTTTACTACCTGAACCAATTGGTAGTTAAAAAAAACAAAATCCAGAGAAAAAGGAGGGAGTAGAATTGGATGAGAGAGGTAGAAGAAAGTATTACCCAAAGAAAAGATCTCTTCTTCCCAGATGAGAGAAATCCAAGGGGAAGAGACTGATCTGACTCAGATATTACAAAATCAAACTATTTTAATCACCTTTTAAAAGATCTAACATACTGGAGGATAAACCTCAAGGAAGCTGCAAAGCACCACTGCTGAGGGCAGGGGTTGGTGACGTGAATTCAGATGGCAGCTTGATTGAAAGAAAGGACAAGGTTAGACTCTGCCTGATTCTCTCATTGTCTTTCTCTTTTTAAGTTATTTGGAGACTCTGCATCTCCTCTCTTAATTTTTTCCTGTTTAGTGTGTGTTTGCTGCTTATACAAATTTTTAATGGTCTCAGGTATGGCTGTGATCAATAGCCTTACTGGAATGGCAAAATCCAAGAAACCACTGCTAGTAAATTATGAAAAGTCCAAGAAAATGACCCCTTATAAGAGGATAAGATAAACTACACAAGAGGATAGTCAGATACTTACAGAAAGACCCAGGAACAGGCAGTGAACCTCACAGCCAACAAAAAGTAACTTACATAGAGCTTGGAGGCATTAAATGCATTAATTAATTAATCAGGAATAACTGGCTCTTCTTTACACCTTTAGTCTCCAACCAGAGTAAGTCTTTAACTGTGGAAATGCTATGGAGAGATAAGAAGACAGAGGCAGCAAAGATGAGTTGGGGATTCATGGGCTGCACATGGGAAAGTGAAAACAAGTCTAGTTAACTCAGACTCTTCTGAAAAAGTTGAGGTGAGTGAAAAGGATGGAGCTAGAACCATAATATATATATAAACACATAGAAATTCATCAGGAAAGAGCTTGGACCAACACCTGAGGGAGATCAGAAAAAATTTTCCTTGCTTATTTTCATAATAGGGATGATAAATGAAAGTCTCCCTACACTGAGACAAAACCAGTGATGAAAGATGCTGACTGAAGTGCTGAGAGACAGAGGAAGGAAATCAGCCCTACCAGTCATTTAATAACATTTGGGAAATTTTTAAGTCTCTTGGGTTCTTTGGTGGAGATGCTCCACAGATTTTTTTTTTTTAATAAATTTTTATTGGCTTTAGTTTTCAAAGAGGGCATTTTCTGTTTTTATTTCTCCTTTAGTGCATGGTCAAGAATACAAGAGAAAGACACCTTATTTATCATCCTATAATTAAAATAAAATTTAAAGTATACCTGTAATGCAGCTGCTGCTGGGGCTGCTGCCAAGTCGCTTCAGTCGTGTCTGACTCTGTGCGACCCCGTAGACAGCAGTCCACCAGGCTCTGCTGACCCTGGGATTCTCCAGGCAAGAACACTGGAGTGGGTTGCCATTTCCTTGTCTAAAGCATGAAAGGGAAAAGTGAAAGTGAAGTCACTCAGTCGTGTCCGACTCTTTGCGACCCCATGGACTGCAGCCTACCAGGCTCCTCCATCCATGGGATTTTCCAGGCAAGAGTACTGGAGTGGGTTGCAATCGCCTTCTCCATAATGCAGCTACAACAACCATAATTGTTCATGGAATTCAGTTATAGACCAGTACATGTACTAATGGAAAATACTGAACAAAATGTGTGTGTGTGTATATACACACACGCACATACAAACACACTATATGGTTAAAAGTAAAAGCGTTGCTGCCGTATTTAAAAAATAAATTAAAAATACATCTTGTAACTTGTTTTGACAATATTCTGCTTTTAGCCTTATATCATCTCCAATAAGCATTTCATTTACCTAATGAAAAACATATTTACAGTAATGAGTACACAGGGTTTTAATTTGCATATGCAAATGCATTTAATCACTAGGAATAGCTGGCAAGTAAATAGTATGTATATAATTATTTCAGTGACTGCCCACTTTTCCAAGTTCATAAAAATACTTCATAGCTGGGATTAGAGAGTAATACTTTTTAAGGGCAAGAGATCAAATTCTTTACTGTGGGAAATGACCATGATGATCTACCAATTATTGAATCTTAGTGTTAGATGCAGTTCACATATTATTTCTATTCCACACAATACCTAAACAAGGTAGACATCATTATCCTCATTTTAGAGATGAAGAAATTAAAGTTCAGTGAGGTGAAGAAACCTGCTGAAGGTCACACATTAAGAAACAAAGCTGGGATTCAAAAACCAGATCTGTTGATTCTAAAACCTGACCTGTTTCCACTATAAGGAAAAAATCTTCAATTACCAATTCATGCTACTACATTCAAACAAGTTTTCACTTTCTAATGTTTTATATTTAGTTTAGAGATTGAGAAATAAAATTGTAACAGCAAGAGGTATTTCACAGAGTAGATGAATGTTGGGTTTCCCAGGTGGCTCAGTGGTAAAGAAGCTGCCTGCCCAGCAGGAGATGCAAGTTCAGTCCCTGGGTTGAGAATATCTCCTGGAGAAGGAAATGGCAACTCATTCCATTATTCTTGCTTGGAAAATCCCATGGACAGAGGAGCCTGGAGGGCTACAGTCCATGGGGTTGTAAAGAGTCTGATACAACTTAGCAACTAAACAACAAAAACATTTCTTAGAGTAGATAAATGTTGGTAATACCACCTGTTTACATGGATACAAAGAGTAGTAGCTTTGCCATCAGAAAAATATGTAGAAAATGCCAATATGATCTCTAAGTGTGACTTGAAATTAAATATTATAAAACAATAAAAATAGTGTTCCTCAGCTTCAAGAGTTTGTTCTTTCCAGGTACCAATCCAATGGAAGTAAATGAAAATTTTTATGGATTAAGATGCAACTAAAGCTTCAAGACAATGCAAAGTGTACTATGAAGAATAAAGGAAAGTTCTAATGAGTGACTTCCCACTGAAGGAGCTACAGAGAGCCAAAGGAGACACACACATCATGACTCCCCACTCCACAACAGTTTTCCTTGTGTGATTTTTATGCATTATACAAATGGATACATAGTATTAAAGAAAATAATTCTAAACCTACATTTAATATATCCTATATGGTTCTTACTTACCAGTGTGATTTAACCCACCCTCACCATACAGTTTTTTCCAGGCATCCATAATGACAACATCTCCAAGCTTATATCCCCATTGACTTGACCCCAAAGTTCTGTACATTACCATTTCCTGTTTAAGAAATCATTTCTCAACCTCAACGGGAGAATCACTACACACTCTTTAAGGTTTAATTTTTTGGAAGATCTATATCTGACACCCCAGTATTTACTGAAAGCCCCATCTTTAATTTTCAATTATACCTTTATGTGGAAACCTTCATAAAAACTCTCAAACACTGCATAATTGCTGTTGTTACTCGGTTGTTGTAATTGTCTTAAAATTGTTGTCATCTAGCCTGGTAATTTGCCAGTTTCCTTACGGTAGAGGTCATATATTTTATATCTGATTCTTTAGCATCCTATCCTAATACACGGCACTTTATCAGGAACCCAATCAGAATTCTTGAATTAAAAGTCAAATGAATACACAAAGGCAAAACATTCCTTCTATGTACCCTATGCTCATACTGCTTATTTAATTTCTGTCCCATTCCTATGGTGGTGCAGATTTTTGTATAGCTGCAACTAGATGCTTTTGTTTTCATATTCCTCTGTATTGTGTTCATGTATATGCTCCAAATTCTGATAATGTTCAGTTCAGTTCAGTACAGTCGCTCAGTTGTGTCCGACTCTTTGCGACCCCATGAATCGCAGCACACCAGGTCTCCCTGTCCATCACCAACTCCTGGAGTTTACTCAAACTCATGTCCATTGAGTCAGTGATGCCATCCAGCCATCCCATCCTCTGTCGTCCCCTTCTCCTCCTGCCCCCAATACCTTCCAGCATCAGGGTCTTTTCCAATGAGTCAACTCTTCGCAAGAGGTGGCCAAAGTATTAGAGTTGCAGCTTCAGCATCAGTCCTTCCAATGAACACCCAGGACTGATCTCCTTTAGGATGGACTGGTTGGATCTCCTTGCTGTCCAAGGGACTCTCAAGAGTCTTCTCCAACACCACAGTTCAAAGGCATCAATTATTTGGCACTCAGCTTTCTTCACAGTCCAACTCTCACATCCATACATGACCACTGGAAAAACCATAGCCTTGACTAGATGGACCTTTGTTGGCAAAGTAATGTCTTTGCTTTTTAATATGCTGTCTAGGTTGGTCATAACTTTCCTTCCAAGGAGTAAGCATCTTTTAATTTCATGGCTGCAGTCACCATCTGCAGTGATTTTGGAGCCCAAAAAAATAAAGTCTGACACTGTTTTCACTGTTTCCCTGTCTATTTCCCATGAAGTGATGGGACCAGATGCCATGATCTTAGTTTTACTTTTTTTTTTAATTTTTTTATCTTAGTTTTCTAAAAGTTTTTCTAAAAGTTTCTAAACTTTCTAAAAGTTTTAAGCCAACTTTTCCACTCTCACCTTTCACTTTCATCATGAGACTCTTTAGTTCCTCTCCACTTTCTGCCATAAGGGTGGTGTCATCTGCATATCTGAGGTTATTGATATTTCTCCCAGCAATCTTGATTCCAGCTTGTGCTTCTTCCAGTCCAGCATTTCTCATGATATACTCTGCATATAAGTTAAACAAGCAAGGTGACAATATATAGCCTTGACGTACTCCTTTTCCTTTTTGGAACCAGTCTGTTGTTCCATGTCCAGTTCTAACTGTTGCTCCCTGACCTGCACACAGGTTTCTCAAGAGGCAGGTCAGGTGGTCTGGTATTCCCATCTCTTTCAGAATTTTCCACAGTATATTGTTATCCACAGAGTCAAAGGCTTTGGCATAGTCAATAAAGCAGAAAGAGACGTTTTTCTGGAATTCTCTTGCTTTTTCAATGATCCAGCAGATGTTGGCAATTTGATCTCTGGTTCCTCTGCGTTTTCTAAAACCAGCTTGAACATCTGGAAGTTCACGGTTCATGTATTGCTAAAGCCTAGCTTGGAGAATTTTGAGCATTACTTTACTAGTGTGTGAGATGAGTGCAATTGTGTGGTAGTTTGAGCATTCTTTGGGTTTGCCTTTCTTTGGGATTGGAATGAAAACTGACATTTTCCAGTCCTTTGGCCACTGCTTAGTTTTCCAAATTTGCTGGCATATTGAGTGCAGCAGTTTCACAGCATCAATTGGACAACTAGATGGCTGTGAGAAATTACTAGGAGGAGGGCAATAGGCTCCAACAGAGTTGAGACACATGGAATTACAAGGTAAATGTGGCAACTTTTTTCTGCTCAGTATGTCAGTTATAAATCTGAACATATTGTGATCATCAGCATCTCTCGTTCAGAAAAAGATCTGGACAGTTTGTGACCTTGATTGCTAATATATTTTCTGACTAGAGTCTAGGAACTTGTTTGTGAAGTTTTTGTATTATCCTTTTATCTGGAGATTAATAATTTATTTTTAGGACTATTTGAAAAGAAATGAGAAATAGGCAGAAATGAAACATTTGCCCACAGAGTCAAATAAGCAAAGAAAAAATTCCTTATCTAATTTCTTCATAAACACCAAAGGAGATCAAATCACTCATAAGAATGTGGCTGATTACTTCATTAGGTTGGAGTTATTATCTTATCCCCACCTGTCATTAAAAAAAAAAAATCTTACAAGGCAAAGGAGACTTTCCAGAAGTGATTAAAGTAAGAGTCTTCAGATGTGGATATTATCTTAGTTATTTAGTACAATTGAAAAGTTGTTTATGAAATAGAGGCTGAAGGACCAAAGATAGAGATATAAACACAGAAGCAGAATGTCAGAGTCATGTGATATAAAACTTGAAGGTGTACACTGCTGCTTTTGAGATGGAAGGGGCCACAAGCCAACAAATGGAGGTTACCTCTAGGAGCTGGAATAGGGAAGGAAACAGTCTCCCCTGGAGATGGCAGAGCCAGAAGCATTGTTAAGGCTCAGATAACAATTCTTGGAATGTTTAACAGAAAAACATGTACCCTGAAGCATATCTGTTTGGGTGAGACTTCAACCTTCCTCTGTGACAAAATACTGACACTGGACTTGCCCTTCTTCCATAAACACTATAAAGCTGGGGTGGGGGGGAACCTATGAGACTACCACTTTCATGCACTGGAGAGGGGGAAAAAAAAAAACCAGGAAACATATATCTATATTCCTTGAGAAAAAAAGTCAGGAATAAATCCCCTATTTGCCTTGGTTCTCTAACTGGGGACACCCTTCCTACTGTGGTGCAACGTAGAGAAAACTCAAGTTAAGGGACACTTTTCCTAATTGGAGGAGGAAGAGATTTCCTGGATGATGAAGCAGTTTGAATATATGGAATAGGATCTAGGAAACCAGGGAGCTGCTAGGCTGTTCAAGAGCAGGGCACCACCCCATTAATTCCAGAAGAAAGGAGCATGGAACTGAAACCTCAGTGGAGGCTCCAGAAGTCACTGGGAGACTCTGAAGTTTCAGCTCAGCCTCAGTAGAGAGGCTACCCTGGCCTTGGTCAATCACTGGAAATCTCAGATAGGTCATCTCCTTGGAAATAAAGAAAATGTCACAGAATAAGAGCCATTCTCTAAGACTGAGAACAAATTAAAAGAGACCAACACAACACTAAGGAAAATAACCTTCAAGGGACTTTCATGGTGGTCTGGTGGCTAAGATTCCATACTCCCAATACAGGGGGCCCAGGTTCCATCTCTGGTCAGGGAACTAGATCCCACATGTTGCATTCCACAACAAAGATCAGAGTTAATCAGACTTGCAAAGTCCTTTCTGACATGTAAAGTAACACATTTGTATTCACATATTCTTATTCTTGGGATCTTAGAGGACATCCATTGGGGGGTACTTTTCTGTCTACTGTAACAAACTAATATGAATTGTTATAAGAAACACACCTCAAACATAAAGATACGAGCAGGTTTAAATATCACAAAAACACTACATATGACATAGTTTGTAAG
This sequence comes from Odocoileus virginianus, assembly GCF_023699985.2. Classification (NCBI taxonomy): domain Eukaryota; kingdom Metazoa; phylum Chordata; class Mammalia; order Artiodactyla; family Cervidae; genus Odocoileus; species Odocoileus virginianus. Next base: position 71,491,619 of record NC_069680.1, read on the forward strand.
GCTACTCTAATATCAGAAGATATAGACTTCAAATGAAGAGTATTACCAGAAATAGGGCAGTCATACATAGCAATGAAAGTGATGATTGATTGTGTAAAATAGAGAGCTATTGAGAAGCTGTCTAGCACAGGGTGCTCTGTGATGACCTAGGGGGGTGGGAGGTACAAGAGGGAGGATATATATATACACATATAGCTAATTCACATTGCTGAATAGCAGAAACTTAACAGAACATTGTAAGCAGTTACACCATAATAAAAAAGATAAAGAGATCTTATATGTCTATTAAATTATGTGCATGTGGGCTTGCTAAATTGCTTCAGTTATGTGCAACTCTTTGCGACCCATGGACTGTAGTCCACCAGGCTCCTCTGTCCACGGGATTCTCCAGGCAAGAATACTGGAATTGCTTTCATGCCCTCCTCTATACCCCCAATATAATAATATTGAATATTATATTCAATATAATAATATTGAAAATTTAATACTACTCTCTCTTAAACTGAGAGAACAAGTATATTAAAAAACTAGTAATTTTTTACTAGTAAAAAACTAGTAATGATTTAGAAAACGTAAACACTATAAATCACTTGATCTCATTATTTAAGAAACATGTCACCCCAAAACAGAGGACAGATTCTTTTCACTTATCTAGTGGTAAAGAACCCACCTGCCAGTGCAGGAGACCTAAGAGACGTGGATTCGATCCCTGGGTCAGGAAGATTCCCTGGAAGAGCACAGGGCAACCCACTCTGGTATTCTCGCCTGGAGAATCCCCATGGGCAGAGGAGCCTGACAGGCTACAGTCCATATGGTTGCACAGAGTCAGACATGACTGAAGTGAATTAGCATGCACACAAGTATTATTCTAGGCTATGAAACAACTCCCCCAAAATTTCAAAGGACTGGAAATCATACAACAGTATATTCCATAATCAAAATGGTCTTACACTGGAAACAATACATTTAGAAAAGCATCAAATATTGGCAAACCCTTAAAAGCCTATGAGACAAAAGCTGCAAGACAAGTTTAAAACTATTAAGATAACAATTAAACACAATGTATCAAAAGTTGAAAAATGCAGAAAGTAGTGCTCAGAGGGAAGTTTACTGTTTGAAATGCTTATGGGAGAAAAGCAGAAAGGCATAAATTCGATGATTTATGCTGCCACCTGCAGCAGGGGCTTCCAAGTGGCTCAGTGGTAAAGAATCCGTCTGCAATGTGGAAGACACAGGAGACGCCAGTTTGAACCCCGGGTCGGCAAAATTTCCTCCTCCAACCCACTCCAGTATTCTTGCCTGGAGAATCCCATGGACAGAGGAGCCTGGAGGGCTACAGTCCATGAGGTCAAAAAGAATCGGACATGACTGAGCACGCACATGCAGAAGCTTCCAGAAAGATGAAGAAAGAAAGTGATATAAAATATCAACATTAGAAATAAAAGATACTACTGTTCCTCAGGAATAAAAAAGATAATCATTGGATATAATAAACAATTTGAGATTAATAAATTCAAATGATATGAAATGGACAGAAGTTTTTAAAACAACTTATTGAAAGGAACATACCTATAAATAGGAAACAGAAATAGCTATATGCCAAAGAAATTGAATTTGTGATTAAAATAAGTTCCAACACACCAAAAGACCTCCAGGGCCAGACAGTTTCACTGGTGCAACATGTTCAGCAATAAAGAAGAAATAATGTTCATATTACACAAATTTTCCAAAAATAAAGGAGGAAGTCCACTGGTCAACTCATTTTATGAGGTCAATGAAACTGATACCAGAAATAGACAGATACTACAGGAAATGAAACAGACATTACACTCTTAATATTCATGATTGCAAAACTTTTAAAAAAGTTAAAATATTAGAAAATCAGCAATATATAACAAGGATGCAAGATATTTATGTAATCAAGTTGGGTTTATCCTAGGAATACAATTGGTATTAGAAACTTATTCAGTAGAGTTGACCTCATTTACAGGTTTTTAAAAAAAATAATACAATACTCTAGATTCAGAAAAAATGTTCAACAAAATTCAACATCCTTTCAAAATAAAATATCTAGGGACATTAAGAAGTGAACTGAAATTTCTTTGATCTTAAATAGTTATTTATGCAAATACAATACATAATGAAGGTTTTCCTTGTGAGATCAATAGTAAAACAATGTATACTGAGTCACTTTTATGCAACATTGTACAAAAAGGTCTATCTAGTTCAATAAAGCAGGAAAAATAAAGAAATTGAGGTTGGAAAGAAAGAAGTAACCCTTTTTTTATTTGTAGATTGTATGATATATAAGTAGAAAATCCCAAAGAGTCTAAAAGATGGGTGGGGGAAGGGGAAACTGCTAAAACTAATAACAACATTTAGCAATGTTATAAGGTACAGTGTCCATATACAAATATTGTCTATAAAAATTAATTATATATCCACATTATTAGGAATAAACAAACTATAACAAGAAAGTTAAAACTGTAGCATTCAAAAACATTAAATACTTAGAAATTTAATAAAACACTTCTAAGAACTCTATATTGAAAGTATAAAATATTTCTGACAGAAATTAAAGACAACCCAACTTAATCACAAGGTACACCATATTTATAGATTGATGTCCCAACAATATAAAGGTATCAATTATCTTAAATTGGTCTTTAAATTAAATGAAATGTCAATCAAAATTCCAGCAGGATATTTTTCTGGAGGTTGACAAGTTAATTCTAAAGTTTATATGGAACTCTAAAGCACCAAAATTAGACAAAACAGCTTTGAAAAAGAAAAACAAAAGACTTAATCTGACTTCAATACCTATTATAATACTACAGCAATCAAGATTAAGATGTGAATTACATGGCTCATTGTAATTTACTCTTAAGTTATCTATAGTTCATAGCTAGATTCTATCTCAATCAGAAAAACCTTGAAAGTCATAAAAAGTAACCTATAAAATCATATAAATGGCTATCTGCACTCTATTTAATGTATGTATTTGGATCCCAACATGCTCAGTCATATCTGACTCTTTGCAACCCATGGACTATAGCCTGACAGGCTCTTCTGTCCATAGACGTTTACAGGCAAGAATATTGGCGTGGGTTGCCATTTCCTTCTCCAGGGGATCTCACCAACCCAGAGATCAAACTCACATTTTCTGCATTGCAGGCAGATTCTTTACAACTGACCACCTGGAACACCATATATTTGGAGAGTCACCTAAATTTCCTGAGGCCTATTTCTTAATCCAGAATAAAAATGAATACTACCAAAACTACTGATGTATACTCAAAGAATTAGAAATGAAAATCGTCTTCCAGTCTTCATCCAACAATACACTATTATTAGATGATATTTCCTTTAAATTTGAACTAGGATATTGGATCATAGGCATGATCAACAACCTCCCAAATTGTGCTTTCCATTAAAGTTATAAATAAATATGAAACTTTTGGGTCTTAGTTTCTGAGACCTGGCTATCTTTTCTATATGGCTCTATCTGCAGCCATGAAGTTAAAAGATACTTGCTCCTTGGAAGAAAAGCTATGGCCAAACTACATAGCATGTTAAAAAGCAGAGACATTACTGTGCCTACAAAGGTCTGTATAATCAAAGCTATGGTTTTTCCAGTTGTCATGTATGGATGTGAGAGCTGAACAATAACAAAGGCTGAGCACCTTAGAACTGATGCCTTCAAACTGTGGTGCTAAAGAAGACTCTTGAGAGTCCCTTGGACTGCAAGGAGATAAAACCAGTCAATACTAAAGGAAATCAACCCTGAATACCCATGGAAGGACTGATGCTGAAGCTGAAGCTCCAATAATTTAGCCACCTAATTCAAAGAGCCGACTCACTGGAAAAGACCCTGATGCTGGGAAGATCGAAGGCAGGAGGCAAAGGGGACAAAAGAGAATGAGATGGTTGGATGGCATCACCAACTCAATGGACATGAGTTTGAGCAAACTCCACGAGATGGTGGGGGACAGGGAAGCCTGGCATGCTACAGTCCATGGGGTCGCAAAGAGTCGTACATGACTGGGCAACTGAACAACATGATAAGTGTCAACTGAAGAAAGAGAGGAGAAACTTAAAATCTTACTAAGATACTAGCATCAGGAAGATGACAAAAATGGATATGAAAACTATTAGAAAGACCAAATCAATATGACATTTATTAGAAACTAGAATTGGATAGTGATAGCAATAAAAAGGTTTATAAGTGCCATTGTCAGCTTAAGAATGAGCCAAAATAATCAATTTACCTATGGGAAATTTTAATTTTTAGGTCAAATCAACCTGAAAGTCTCAAGAAGTCTTTAAATGTGAGCCATCCAAGGCAAGGTATCCAGTAAGAAAATAAGAACATGGCTAGGGTTTTGGAGTAGATTCAGAACTGTTCATAGTAATTTGGATTTTTTTTTTTTTTTTTGTAATTAAGCTGCTTTATGCTTTAGCTCACCAATGAACTCATGGGTAGGACATATCATCTACTGTCTGACTTCTGTCCCATTTCTCCATTGAAACCTCTAAACCCTACATATATATTCCTGTATTCTAAGGTGAAATTGCTGCTGATGGGGGAAGATGTCACCCATCCTCCTGCTCACTCCTAATTCTCCTCACAAGTATTTCATAGTCTCTTTCTGGGCCTGCATTGAACTGTGATGTTCTTATCTTTCTTTTTCCATGTATATAGCTTTTATCACATCCACATTTTCAGTAATAACATATACTACTATAGATTTTAACTTCTGCCCAGTGCTTTTGCCAAAGTTATAAATTCAAACTGTTCCCTCATGATTTAGCACTTCTTCCTGTTTTTCAGGCTACAGCCACCTCACATCTGGCTTATCTAAAACTGAGCATGCAATCATTGCCCAAACTATCTACTCCTAATGGTTTCCCTAATCTAAATTAATAGAATTTTCCTAGCTGTCTGAGATAGACATCTCAACACTCATTCATCTCCCTTACTTCCCACGGGACATTAAGTTTCTATTTATTTTACTCCTTAAATCACTGATTTAATCCTTGACATCAACATACTTTGAAATAGATTCTTAACTCATTTCTGCCTCAAAGTCAACTTCACAATTTTCAAAATGTGATTCCTGATTCAGCAACAGCAGCTTCATTTGAGTACTTGCTAGAACAATACTGAATCAGAAACTCTGAGGGTCCTTCCCAGTAATCTGAATTTCTGGTGTTCTGATTCATGCAGTTCTCAAGCACAAGCAAAGCAATGATTAGCAGCAAAGCACGTCTGTGTCCTGGGTTAGTGTTCAGGTAACCTGGATTCAGTGCAAGTGAGTGTGTGTAAGATGAAGTGTCTCTTTTCATTACTTCCTGTCTGATAACTGAGTTCAACTACATTTTCTTGAGGATACCTATAGGAATGTTTCTGAAAGCCTTCTACATGACAAGTCCCACACAAAGTGTTTGCAGGCATGAACTCATTTAGTATCAAATAGGAACACATTGTAGTTTTTATTCCCCCCCCATCATATATACGAGTATAGATAGATCACTTCCTCAAATCACACAACCACTAAATGAGTGCATGATTCAAATGAAAACTAAAGCAAATAAGCCTTCTCTAAACCACTGCATTCCCCTGCCTCTTAGACTACTCTGTGCAGAGTGACAAAAACAAAACCAGCTGCTGAGATCAATAAAACATCTATTATACAAGGTTTTATTAGGAATGCATAAGTTAAGACTATACATATATATGTATATATATGTGTGTGTGTGTGTGTGTGTATATATATATATATATATATGGCTTCCCAGGTGGTGGTAGTGGTAAAGAACCTGCTTCCCAATGCAGGAGATATAAGAGATGCAAGTTTTGACTCCTGGGTCAGGAAGGTTCCCCTCAAGAAGGGCATGGCAACCCACTTCAGGGTTCTTGCCTAGAGAATCCCCTACACAGAGGAGCCTGGCAGGCTACATATAGTCCATAGGGTAGCAAAGAATTGGAAATGGCTGAATGACATAGCATGCACGTGCATACACACACACACACACACACATATGTCATGTGTAATATTGAATCATATTCCTTCAAGTGAAACAGTCTCATGTTTTGATGGGCACTGAACTCAGAAAATTGGACCACAGATGATGAGGGGCATCAGGGGGTTGATTCTCATTGTATTCCCCACAGGTAAATGCACTTGAGGAGAATTTCTTTGGATAAATATGCCTCATCCTACATATTTAAAAAGTACATTTAATCCCTTCTAGTAATTAGTCTGCAGATGTGCATTTCAGGATTGAGTGAGTAAATAAGTTCACAGAGGTTACTAATTTTTGTGAAGAACTAAAGGCAAATTTGTAATTTTCTGAGGCTGAAATATAATACAGGTACTGGGACATTTTGTAGCTCAAAATAAAGAATTTTTTGAACAATTTTAGAGAAGTATTTAGAAAGGCATTTGTAAAAGGCATTTTTCCTAACAAGCACTAAAATTTATTCTCCTGTGTATACTTTGTATATGTATACTTTATATATACATATTTATATAAGTACATATAGTATATTTATATATGTATATATAAAGTATATATATACTTTACCTATACATATTTTTATATAGTTAGTTAGCTGAATGGCAGAAAACCTTTTCCTCTCAGCCTGTTCTCTCTCAAGTACTTACTCCTTTTTCCTTGGTTGAAAACAGCACACACCAGTTCCAAAAGCCTGATACCTAAGACTAATTGTGGACCTATCACTTTCCCTTTCCTTGAATATCTAATCCATCACCAACTTGGAAGCCCTTACTTCTCATTGATCAAGCCCAAACGCTTTTCTATGTCTCTTAATGTCATCATCTTAATCCAGAATACTGTTACCAGATCCCCCATGCTGTGTGGTATGGTAAAAACCGTAAAGAGAGAGAGAGAGAGAAATAAAGTAAAAAAAAAAAAAAATAGTGTCAGGACTTCCCTGGTGGTCTAGCAGTTGAGATTCTACACTTCCACTGCATGGGGCATAGGTTCAATCCATGATTGTGGAATAAAGATCCCACATATCATGTGGTATAGCCAAAAAAGAAAAAGTTTAAAAATCCTGTTACCACTGGCTTAGACTTCTGCTGTATTCCTTAATGTTCCCCTTGAGAATTACATTGTCATTAAAAACACAGACTGAACAATTTATTCTCCTGTATAAAACCAGGTGGTAGTGAATTAGATCTTTATTGGTGTAAAAAAAAATTCAGTGGCTTAAAACTATACAAACTATTCTCTCTCACTTTCTGTTGGTCAGAATCCAGAAGAGCTCAACTAGGTCCTCTTCTTGCTGCTGCTGCTAAGTCACTTCAGTCGTGTCCAACTCTGTGCGACCCCATAGACGGCAGCCCACCAGGCTCCCCCGTCCCTGGGATTCTCCAGGCAAGAACACTGGACTGGGTTGCCATTACCTTCTCCACTGCATGAAAATGAAAAGTGAAAGTGAAGTCGCTCAGTCGTGTTGGACTCTTAGCGACCCCATGGACTGCAGCCTACCAGGCTCCTCCGTCCAAGGGATTTTCCAGACAAGAGTACTGGAGAGGGGTGCCATTGCCTTCTCCAAGGTCTTCTCCGTAGGGTCTCTCAGAGTTGAAATTAAGATGTTTGCAGAGGTAGAATACAGTTACAGTTATCCAGGTAAAAAAATTGTAGTAGTCTAAGCTAATGTAGAGACAGTGGCATAAAGGGAAGTTGAGAAATATTTTATAGGAGAGGATAGAAATCCCAGGAACTTGTAAGAAGGTCATCCATTACAGGTAAATTATCAACCAAGAAATGATGCTCAGTTTTCTAAAAAGTAGGTCTGATTTGATGAGGTTCAAGCATGGCTTGCTTTCCTTATGGAATATGATACAGTCTTTTTACTTTGCAAATGTCCCATGCATCTTTCTGACAGCTCCTTATATAGTGTAAAATCAAGCCATTCTGAAAACTCACACCATTCTTTGAAGAAATTGATAGTGAATGACTCACATTTTTTTGCCTCCTCTTTCCAGGCCCTGGAACATAATATCCTACATTCTATGCTTGGAAAAATAAAAAGAGCCAGCTCAATGTTATCTCCTCCATGAATCCTTCCATTACTGACCCCTCAAATAATGCATTCATGTCCATTTATGCATTCCCAAGTCATTTTATTATCATGTGACTCACAAATAATAATTGATGTAGTGTTAAGATTGTGTACATCATACTTCTCCATTGCATTAGTCCGTGTTCTCTAGAGAAACAGAATGAATAAGATAGCGACAGATAATTATAAGGAACTGTCTCATTTAATTATAGAAGCTAAGAAGTCCCATGATCTGTGATCTGCACTTGGAGACCCAAAAGGGCTGAAGGTTTAGTTCCAGTCTGAGACGAGTGCCTGAGAACCAGGAAAGCCAATGATATAGCTATCAGTCTGAATTCTGGAAAACATCAATGTCCAAGTGTGAAGACAATCAGATAGAAAGAGGCAAACTCTTACTCAGCTTTTTGTTCTATTCAGCTTCCAATGGTTTGGATGAGACCTACCCACATTGAGGACAGCCTCTACTTTACACAGTCTACCAATTCAAACATTAATCTTATGCAGAAATGTCCTCGCAGACATACTCAAAAATAATGCTGCACCAACTATGAGCATCCCAAATTGAGACAAAATTAACTATCACATCTATCTCTACTGTGATTTTCAAGTTAGGGATATTTTATTCCCAACATTCCCAAATACATAGGAAGTGTTCAGTAAATATTTCTCAAATAAACAATTACATCTTATTAAACCACCATTCCAGCCATTTGGGGTTAAAAAGAAAGGTATTGTAAAATGTGAACTTAATGTGGTAAGGAAATCATTCTAGCTCTGAATTGCTTGCTGGTTTCAGGGCTCCACATGTTTCCAAATGCATCTCACCTAACAAACTTAAAAGTGGACAGGGAGACCAGCTATGTTGTTCTACAATAGATATTCACAGAATGGATAAACGAAACCCCAATAAGGAAGCATCTTCTAATGTAGAGGCAGGTCATAAACTGGGTTGAACTTCAGCTCCCTCACCAGTCCAGCCGCATTGCTTTGTTTTCACTGGAATGTTAAGACCTGGTATGCAGAGCTGCTTCAAAGGGTTACGGAATCTCTCACGGGTTCCAGGTAAGCTATCCTCCAGTTGGCTCATTTTAAAGGAACTCTTGAGGAAATAATAAGCCTTATTGTTTTTATCTTCTTCTTTTTCCTCTTTTCCCCTCCCAGCTTGTTTATAGAGATGATTGTTACAGGGGGTTCTATCTACCAATTATAGCAGAAAAAAAAAAAAAAAAACCTAAAAAAACTCAGAAAAAAATTTAAAAAACTCAAAAAACTAACCATTAACTGTTGTTCCATTTTGTGCAGTCTAAATACTCTCAGGAAAGTATTTTCCAAGCTATAAAACTGTCCTTAAGTAAAACTGGCTTTTGGAGATTTGATTTACAGTGAGCAATTGGCATGCATTATGATCCTGAGATTTAGGGATATAATTATAATCTGGAGTAGACATTCAAGAATATAAATAAAATAGAAAGAGAGAGGTAAAAATCTATGAACTGTACATTAATATGCTAGGTTAATACGCTGCTATATAAAGGGAACTGCCAACCAAGACTCTACTGAGCTCCAAATAATGAGCCCTTTGAATCTTCCTATAGATTTGCAAAACAAAAATGTCATAATATCCCCATAAGACCATATCAAAATAACATAGCTACAACTCAGTCCTTGTTTGAACAATATAAAACATAGAGTTTCATTACATTGAGCAAATAACACTAATGAATTTTCAGAATGAATTGCCTCTTTGGTAACGGGTAGTTTTCCTAAAATACACACATGTACCAGATAGAAAGGGGAGGGGAATAAGGCACTACATCTTCCTCACAATGTACTAAGCTGGAGAAGAACTTTATTTCTTAGTTGATGAAAAAGTTAATATTTTACCGTAATACAGAGAACTACAGAATTTTGAGTTAGAAGATAAACAGCAATGAATTTGTCCAAGCACCATATTTCATAGATGATTCTGAAAACTAGAGCTAGAATAAGAGTGACTATAAGTACTGTGTGTATTGTGTGTGTGTATGTATGTGTGTGTGTATATATGTGTATATATATATATATATATAGAGAGAGAGAGAGAGAGAAATCAATTAAAAATCAGTCACTTTGAAAAAAATCTAATGTTTTTAATCACTCAAATACTACCTTAATTTTGCTTTTCTAATAAAAAGCTGACTATTATATCCAGAAACATGGGATCAGTATACAGTTGACCCTTGAACAACAGGGCTTGAACTGCGTGGGTCCATTATACAGGTGTTTGTTTGTTTTTTTTTTCAATAAAGACAGTACCTATATTTTCATTTTACAGATCTTTAAATTAAGTGTGGGGAAAGGCTAGTGTTCAGTTAGAGATCACAGTATGTGAACTCAAAAGAATTAGGGTTAGAGTCCTGATTCTACCGAAACTGTTTCAGCTCCCTGCCCTTGGGTGAGCCATTGATCAATTCCTTTGTTTATGAGGCAGAGAGAGCAGGATGTGAATTTTTAACTGCAGAGATGATGGTGCCCCAGATGTTGTTCAAGGGTCAACTGAATGGACACTCAGGAGATTAAAAATTCAGTTCCCGACAGACTGGAGCATGCTGCATCTCACAGAATAGTGGGGAGTGGGAGTTAGGTTTTGGTTGATTTAAACTGAGTGACTAAGCATAGCACAACACAGAGTTGGACAAAGAAAGAACAAAAAAACCCGGCTATAGCATGTCTAACAGATGAGAATATACTGTGTGTCTACTGTATTTTTCACGCAGTAGAAGAAATACACAAAACTAAAAAAGGCCACAAAGAGTATTCATATGTTATTTTCTTAAGATGGACACACACCCCGTCCCAATTCTTTAGCCAGACCCACCAATGAAATCAGATTCATTTGATGTTTTCTTGTGATCTCCCTACTCCAAAGCACAATAGAAAGTTCTCTGGCAAAGTGCCTTCACATGGCTCCACTTGTTGTTAAAATGGAAACTGACAAATGACAGAAAATCAGCAGCTACCATGTCTCAGCTCCTCTCTTACCACAGTTATGAGAGGACACCCCATGAGCCGTGAAATAGAGAGCTAAAACTAGCAAAGACTCCATCCCACTGTTCTGACCATCTGTCCTGATAGTCAGTAGCTATACCATACCAACTGGAGTAACCATTTTGAAATTTCCTCTAAGTACTAGACAAGGGGTGGTCTTTCAGAGGAATGCTATGATGGGCTGTCTGTCTTAAGCCATAATGGAGTTCCATCTCAGTATTCCTGAGGATCCCCAAAGTGCATAAAGTTGTACAGGAAATGAATCTGTTTTTGCAGAAGGTAACACTATCCATTCACTTCCACCAGTACCAAGGATCTTCTGTGCTTTGAGCACATTAGCTGTAGTTTATCACATGCATACCAGCCCTCAGTGAACAACCCCTTCCAGAGTACCAATGACAGAAGCTAACCCTCTGGCCCTAGTTCTTACTGGTTTGACTGACAATAGTGGCCATTGCATTGTGGGAGAAAACAGCGGCCAATGAAAAGGGAGGATCAGGGATAGAGAAGGACTCAACTAAAACTGATTTATACTCCCACAATGATGAACATTCCCTGGATTAGATCACAGTACCTGGATAGCTTCCAGACTAAATTGCTTGGAAAAAGTCAGGTGGAATGCTAATAGAAATTAATTACATGTGTTTCCTATCCAACAGTCTAATTATTGAAATAGTATTTCCCTCACTCATGTTACAATATATTATGAAATGTCAGCGGTACAAGGAATAATGTAAGTGATTTAGGCAGACCTCTGATCTTTTAAGCAAATTTTTCTGTAGCATTCTTGAAACATAGTTATCTAGTCACATTAAGTAATTCCGTAAAGAGCAAGTAATAATTTTACAAGGAAATGCTAATTTTTAGATACAGGTATGCATTAAAAAAAATCTCCTTTTGTATTTCCAGTGCGCTATAATGCACAAAATGTGTTCACCCACATTATCTCATTGTCTCATCATTACAGCCCACATTGTGATTCAGGGTCATCATTTAGGACATCTATTCCAACTGTCAGAACTTGGGACATAGAAAATGTAGGCAATTAAGTGATTTTATTCTGACCTCAGCACAGCACTCCCAAGAATTGAAAAAAGGGTCTTCCTGTGACTATTTTGTTCCCTTAAATTTCTCACTTTTTAATAAAAGCCAAAATATGGCAAACCTTACTCCTTGCCACTAACAATTCAGATAATTGATGGTTCAATTAAGATTCTTTTTTACTACTAGTCACTATCAATCCATGTCCTCTCACTACTCCTTAATCCTTATTCTTATTCATGTTTCAGAGTTCACTATTGACAAAAGAGAAATATGTTTCCCTATGGAAAGTGTGAAGACACACACATTTATTATTCTACCTCATCAAACTGTTTGAAAGCTATCAATTACCAATATTTGAACATTTACTTTATAGAGATGTATTTACTTTAACAATGGATTGTTAAAAAATAAAATAATTCCTTTTTTGCCATTAACTTTTTTGTGAACTTCAATGATTTAATCAAATTCTTCTACTTTTATGGTAGCAATTGGATGTTTAAACAGGAATTTGGATTAGGAAGTAGAATAGGAAAAAATAGAGAGTACAGAGAGACAGATTTTCGATATGCAGTCCTTTGGGAAGAAGAGAACAAGTTTGGAGTATGTTTAAGCTAGGAAAAAGAGAAGAAACACAGCAGTACATGAGAGGGGAAGAATCAAAGATAATCTATCATCTTGACAATGATAACATGACCAGTTCTGGGATAAACATTCTAAACGTTCAGCAGCATTCACTATGAATGTTTCCCTCAAGGAGCTTTAGGTCTAGATGGCTGCTAGAAGCATGAAGGAAAAAATTTAAAAGCACATAGCTTAAACCATACATGCAAACACTTGGAACAATAGATTGATAAATCATAACATGTTCGAACTAAAAGAGATGTTCTAGCCAAAAAGATGAGTGTTCATAAATAGGAAGAGGGAACATATTCTGTGTAAGGAGCAATTCATGAGTAAAAGCTTGATCTCATTTATTTTCCATCACTTATATATCCATCTGATCTTTATTTACTGAGTGCCTACTATGTACAAGACACAGTAGAATCTGAAGAACTGTTGACCTACCAGGAAGAAGTGGGGAAAGTTTCTAGGGAGATGTTGAAAAAGATTTGGGGATGGTTATTTTCAGGCTTCTTTTCAAAGAAAAGCCAGATTAAGCACTTTGAATTTCATCCACTAGACGTTAGGAAGCCATTCCATTTTTATTTTTTTCTCTTTTGAGAATAGACTCTATACCTAAACTTCCACTCTTAAAACAGCCCAGTTTTGAAAATACTGACTTAAGGCAGAGACATTTTCGAAGAAATCACATTGCATTCTAAAAACCTTAATGTTCCACTCTTTAAATGGTATTTCCAGAGAAGATTTCAGTAAAATGAATGTTGCCAAAAGGAACCTGTAATTCCCTAAGGAAGCAATATTAATTAGAGAAATATGTGCCTCTGAATTCATCCAATTTGCATTTCATTTTATGGCTTATTTTTTGCAAACAGTTTACTAAATGACTGCAGTTGCAGATGGTTAAATTATTGCCATCAGATGGCTGCCATGACTGATATTACAGAAAAGGATAGAATCTGGTTCTTCATAAATAGCAGAAAATAAGTCTTCAGCTTTTTTTTTTTTAAGAGATCTTTCTGCTGTGTCTGACCTTCTGAGAGCAATGATCCAAATACAAGGTCACAAGGAATTAATCTATTAGAAGGGTAGCTTGGACAGAAAAGCTTTCCAAGTCAAATTTCTATTTTTTATATAGAAGGCAGCTATCCCAGTTATTGTGACTTCCTTAAATAGACCAAGCTATTATGGAAGTTGGAGCTAGGTTGATATTATAAGAGAATGCTAGGTCCCAGATTCAGCCAACATTGGCTCTTATGACCAACCATCCTAATTTGCGAAGACTGTCTTGGTTATAGCACTGAAATCCCATGTCCTAAGGAACCCTTAAAGTGATTAAAGTGAAAGTCACTCAGTCGTGTCTGACTCTTTGTGACCTCATGGACTGTAGCCAACCAGGCTCCTCTGTCCATGGAATTCTCCAGGTAAGAATACTGGAGTGGGTTGCTATTTGCTTCTCCAGAGGACATTCTTTCTCCAGGAATTGAACCCAGGTCTTCTGCGTTGGAGGCAGATTTCTTTACTCTCTGAGGTACCAGAGAAGCCTGTAAGAAGCCCTTAGTGAAAGAGAATGTGTTAGTTACTCAGTTGTGTCTAACTCTTTGTGACCCCATGAACTGCAGCCCACCAGGCTCCTCTGTCCATGGAATTCTCCAGGCAAGAACATTGGAGTGTATAGCCATTTCCCTTCTCCAGGGGATCTTCCCAACCCAGGGATCAAACCTGGGTATCCTGCATTGCAGGCAAATTCTTTGCCATCCTGGGCAAACTGGCATAGTTGATTACTTTACTCTTTGCTCCCAATCTTCATGAACAGCTTGTGTCAGCATTCAGCACAACGTTTTGTGTGAGTGTGTGTGAGTGAGAGCAAAGATAAAGGGGTTTCAAAAATAAATAAATAAAGGGGTTTCAGAAAAGCATGTAGGTTCACTAAAGGACCATTAAAAATATCTTCAGTACAATCTTTTAAAGTCTAGAATATGCTGAGATGTGATTATTATTATATTTTGTTTTTGGTTAAGAGCAAGTGAGAGATTTTGTTTTATGAACACTCTCCACTAACATTATTCAGGTTAAAGCACCATTTAAAAAGATTTCAAATATTAATAGAAAAAGTCAGTTTTAATGATCTCTGCTTACAGAAAAGCATTCCAAATTGCAAAATAAAGTTATTGGGATAAGCAATTCCATTTGGGCTTCATTCCAAGTGAATATCAATGTAATTCACCTAGATAAGGACAGACAGTACTAAATCAAGCACAGGTTTTTTTCTATATTTACTAAATATTTAACAGATTTTTAAAATTGAAGTATACAATATTATATACAATATTTACAATATTATATTAGTTTCAGGTGTATAGAAAAGTGATTCATATTTTTACAGCTTAAACACCAATAAAAGTTATTACAAGAAAATGGCTGTAATTCTTGTGCTTTACAATATGTCCTAGTTGTGTATCTATCTTATGCATTATAGCTTGTATCTTTTATTTCCATACCCCAATCTTGCCCATCTCATCCTTCAAAGATTCTTGTTAGATTTTTCTCTATATTCAAGACTCTCTGCTGGGACTAGGGGTGATGATGGATGAAGAAAACATATAAAACCCCTATAGTAATAAATATGCTAAGATGAAGAGAGGAGGCACATGGGTAGCTCAAAGAATTGAGCGTAAGGGGTCAACTGGTTAGGTGTAGATGTGGTTGTGGATGTGGATGGTAGGAAAAGTAGGAATGATTCTTAGTGAAAGCAGTCTTTAAGATCTGTAGCATGTGTAATGTGCTATGTGCTCAGTTGTGTCCAACTCTTTGCAACCCCATGGACAATATAGCCTGCAAGGCTCCTCTGTCCATGGAATTTTCCAGGGAAGAATATTGCAGAAGGTTGCCATTTCCTTTTCCAGGGAATCTTCCTGACTCAGGGATCAAACCTACATCTCTTTCATCTCCTGTACTGGCAGGTGGATTCTTTACCACTGCACTACCTGGCAAGCCCTATGTGTAATACTTCAAGCTATTTAGGTAGTATAATCATCTTGTCTTGGCAATAAAATGATTGACTAAGAATATGAAGTGAAGGGACTATCAAGTAATTTCCAAAAGTTTCTATTTTGTGAACACTTGCTGTATGGTATTGCCATTCCTTGGAGATAAGTTCAGTGACAGAAGATAGTGAATTTTGCATTAAAACTTAAAGTCTAATTGGCACCAATTGCAAAGGAAGTAGTTTTGTAAGTAATCACCAGTTACCAACCAAAATGGTCCAATGGTTGTCCTGAGTAATGAATGATGATGAGATATTCACTTAGTAGTAAGTGAATATAAAAATACTGCTAAAACAAAATGGATAAATACATATATTTTTTAAACAACCCTACTAGCAGAGACACTACTTTGCCAACAAAGGTCTGTCTAGTCAAGGCTATGGTTTTTCCAGTGGTCATGTATGGATGTGAGAGTTGGGCTGTGAAGAAAGCTGAGAGCTGAAAAGTTGATGCTTTTGAACTGTGGTGCTGGAGAAGACTCTTGAGAGTCCCTTGGACAGCAAGGAGATCCAACCAGTTCATCCTAAAGGAGATCAGTCCTGGGTGTTCACTGGAAGGACTGATGCTGAAGCTGAAACTCCAGTACTTTGGCCACCTCGTGTGAAGAGTTGACTCACTGGAAAAGACCCTGATGCTGGGAGGGATTGGGGGTGGGGGGAGAAGGGGACAACAGAGGATGAGATGGTTGGATGGCGTCTCCGACTCAATGGACATGAGTTTGAGTAAACTCAGGGAGTTTGTGATGGACAGGGAGGCCTGGTGTGCTGCGATTCATGGGGCGCAAAGAGTCGGACACGACTGAGTGACTGAACTGAACTAGTGCCCAGGAGTCTAGGAAAGGTGGTGGAATTCTTTCACGTGAGTCAACAAATGTGTGTCTTACACTGCATTCACAGATGAATAGGACTCAGAATGAGGAAATTAATAAATATATTCTACTCTGTGTTCTTAGACCATAGCTACTCAATTAGTTGTTGGCTAACTAGCAGCTTTCGCATGTTGGAGCATGTTAGAAAAAAATTTAGAGCCTCACATACCTAGCAAAGCAGAATCTGTGCCTTAACAAGACTTTCTATTGTGTATTCTGGCCTCCTTTATCAAAGATTAATTGACTGTAGGGGTGTGAGTTTAATTCTGGGCTCTCTATTCTGTTCCATATGTCTGTTTTTATGCCAATACCATGCCATTCTGATTACTGTAGCTTTGTAGTATTTGTTTGATCTGGGATGATTAAGCCTCCTGCTTTGTTCTTTTTCTTCAGGATTGCTTTGGCAATTCTGGCTTTTGTGGTTCCTTATGAATTTTAGGAATTTTGCTCTAGTTCTGTGAAAAATGTCATGGGTAATTTAATAGGGATTATGTTAAATCTGTAGTTTGCTTTGGGTAGTATGGCCACTTTAACAATATTAATTGTTCCAAACCAAGAGCATGGGATATTTTTCCATTTCTTTTGAATTGTCTCTAGTTTCTCTTATTAATGTTTCATAGATCTCAGAGTATATAATTTTCACCTCCTTGGTTAGGAATAAAATACTTGGTCTATTCCCAAGATTTTATCTTCTGGAGTATATTTTTAAAAGGTATTGTTTGTTTACATGCCCTTCCTGATATTTCACTGTTAGTATAAAAAAATGCAACCAATCTCTGTATGTTGATCTTGTATCCTGATACCTTGCTAAATTCATTTCTATATTATATAATTACTATAATATGAATTATAATTATATAATATGAATTATATAATTTATATCAGCTCTAATAGTTTGTGGTGAGATCTTCAGGGTTTTCTATTTTTAGTATCATGTTATTTGCATATAATGACAATTGTACTTCTTCCATTTCAATTTGGATGTTTATTTCGCTTTCTTGTCTGACATCTAAGTCTAGGACTTCCAATACTATGTCAAATAGGTGAGAGTTGGCATCCTTATCTTGTTCCATATTTTAGCAGGAGGCTTTAAGTTTTTCACCATTGAATATTATATTGGCTGTGGGTTTGTCTCACATAGCTTTGATTATGTTGAGTTGTGTTTCCTCTATGTCCACTTTGGTAAGAGTTTTTATATTAAATGTTTGTTGAAACTTTGTCAAATGTTTTTTTCTGCATCTATTGAGAGGATCACGTGGTTTTCCTCTTTTGTTGGTGTGATGCATCACATTGATTGATGTGCATATGCTGAATCACTCTTGTGAACTTGGGATGAATCCCATTTAGCAAGAATATACAACGGGAAAGTCTCTTCAACAAGTGGTATTGAGAAAGTAAGACAGCAGCATGTAAATCAATAAAATTAGAACACACTCTCTCACAATACACAAATATAAACTCAAAATGGCTTAAAGACTTAAATACATGACATCATTAAACTCTAGAAGAGATCAGACAAAATATCCTCTGATATAAATTATACCAATGCTTTCTTAGGGCAGGCTTCTAGGGCAATAGAAATAAACAAAAATACACAAATGGGACTTAATCAAACTTACAAGCTTTTGCACAGCAAAGGAAACCATAAACAAATGAAAAGACAATCTACAGAGTGGGAAAAAATATTTGCAAATGATGTGACCAACAAGGGCTTAATTTCCAAAGCATACAAACAGCTTATACAACTCAACAATAACAACAACAAAACGACCTAATCTAAAAACGGGCACAAGAAAGACCTAGACAGACATTTCCCCAAAGAAAAAATACAGATGGCTCTTAGGCATCTGAAAAGATGCTCAACATCACAAATAACTAGAGAAATGCAAATCAAAACTACAATGAGGTACCAACTCACACTAGTCAGAATGACCATCATTAAAAAGTCTACAAGGGCTTCCTGGTGGTTCAGTGGTAAAGACTCTGCCTGCCAATGCAGGAGACACAGGTTCTGTTCCTGATCCAGGAAGATTCCACATGCAGCAGAGCAACTAAGACTGTGCTCTAGAGCTGGGGAACTGCAACTACTGAGCCCCGTTTCCTAGATTCTGTGCTCCACAATAAGAGAAGCCACCACAACGAGAAGCCCATGCACCGCAACTAGAGAGTAGCCAACACTTGCCACAAATAGAGAAAAACCCATACAGCAATAAAGACCCAGCACAGCCAAAGATAAATAAAATTGTATATTAAAAAGTCTACAAGTAACAAAGGTTGGAAACAGTGTGGAGGAAAGGGAAACTTCTTACACTGTTGGTGGGAATATAAATTAGAGCAGCAACTATGGAAAATAGTATGCAGACTCCTCAGAAAACTAAAAATAGATAACATATGATCCAAGATTCCCACTTCTGAGCATATATCCAGACAAAACTGTAATTCAAAAAGATACATGTCCCCCTATATTCATAGCAGCACTATTCAAAATAGCCAAAACATGAAGACAATCTAAACATACATTAACAGAAGAATGGATGAAGAAGATGTGATGCAAATATAATGCAACGGAATACTACTCAGCCATAAAAAAGAATGAATAATGCCATTTGTGGCAACATGGATGCAACTAGAGATTATCATACTAAGTGACATAAGTCAGAAAGAGAAAGACAAATACCTTATGATATCACTTAAATGTGGAATCTAAAATATGACACAAATGAACTTATTTATGAAATAGAAACAGATTTGTAGACATTGAGAATAGACGTTTTGTTGCCAATGGTGAGAAGGTTGAAGGACGGATGAGTGAGAGGTTGTTGTTAGCAGGTATAAGCAATTATACATAGCATAGATAAGCAAGACCCCACTGTATAGCACAGGGAACTATATTCAATATCCTATGATCAAATATAATAAAAGAATATTTAAAATGTACATATATATGTATAATGGAATCACTTTGCTATAGAGCAGAAATTAACACAACATTGTAAATCAATTATACTTGAATATAAAACAGATGTCCCAGTGATTGGAATGCACATTTAAAGTTAAGAAGCACTGCTCTAGGCCACCCTTAAAACCCTTCTTTTGCTTCCGAGTATGACTGTCTTAAGAAAATATGAAACACCTGGAAAATTTTGAAAATACAGTCAGCACTTGACCTATCACAAGGAACAGAAATATTTAGCCAAGAGAGAGGATAATGTACCAGGAATATGGCTTTTTTTCTACAAATTACTCAAGATCTGTCATGTGAAGTCAAGTGTTAAAAATAGGACCAATAAGCAGAACAAAAAACAAGAAATGTGTTTTAGCTCATTATAAAGTATAATTCTTAAGGGGAAAATGTATCTATCTAAATACTTATGGGAGGTAATGGAGGCGGCATCTAAATTCTCTAACCCTAAAGATAAACAGAAAAGGAAGGAAAGAAGAAATTCATTAACAAGCATTTTGTCAACTAGGTACTTCATGTGTTTTTCATGTTTCTCATTTTACTGGATGTCTGTCTTCAAAATCATTACAGAAGATATAAAGCAAACAGAATACAAATAGCAAAAGATGAAACACTAAAACTCAGGCTAGTTTCATTAACCCCACTGGCTTGATTCCATGGCAATTAAATGGGCTACAGTGAGCTTTTCTCTTATATTTTACTGCTGGTATCTGGTGCTTTGTCTTGAGCTCCCCTGCCCCCATCCCCACATCCCAGTGCTAACCATTGCATTTTTCAACCAATTTATCTTTATTTCCCACATGTGGATGCACAGTTTCTCTTCCATTTTATTGGCTAGCAATTTTGAAACCTTTAAGTGGTAACAGGATTTGAGCATGGTTTATGTTGACCATTACCCCTTGTTTGAGTTCAAAACTGCAAGGTGTGGGGATGTCTGTGAGGTCAAGCTGTAGAACTTTTATTAGCCTCGAGTTTCATTTGATTTCGACCAGCACTCTGATAGTGCATTTCCTCTCTGTGATATTTCCTTTTGAAACAAGATTCTTTCCATTATTTCAGACCTCAGAAGTGCAATGCATGAAGTAACACAGAGGAATGAATCACTGCTTACTCTTTTATTACCAAGTCTCATTACATGAATAATATGGGGTTTTATACAAGTAAATATGTACAGTGGTGTTTAAAGAGCATTGACCAGTAAGCATGTCAAACTTCTGTATTAAAAACTGTTGCAAATGCCACTAAAATAATGACCATGTACAAATCAAATGGAAAATAGGATAGGAACTGATTTTTTTTTTCCTTTTCCTATAATTCATGCCTCTAAGTCCGGAACTGGACAAATTTTTATTCCAACATGATCGATTTAATACAATTCATAAGCAATATCTTGTGACAACTGAATAATGAAAAACTTTCTTAACTGTAGGGATCCAAACTTTTCTTTAGGTTTTATACTATGGTATTTTTTTCTCAGTAGGTCCTTCACTACCTAATCACCTATGAGGATCAAAGTTCTGTCTTCAAGATTAATGAGAAGGGAAGAAAAACAGTGACTCATACTTAACATTACCTACTGTGTGCTGGGGACCCCAAGCATATTTTATTTAATCCTCACAGTGCTTTTACAATGAAACATTATTTTCACATTATATAGCCAAAGAAACAGCCACAGTGAAGTAAACTCTTAGTTAACTCTGTTTGGCATGCTGTACACATGTTGGGTCTTTAATCTTCTCAACAATGCTATAAAGATGGAATTGTTACCTCCATTTTATAGACATAAGTTGTGGTTGATATAGGTGGTTAAAATGTACAGTTTTTACCTATGAGATTCTCACAGGCTTCCCTGGTGTTTCAGATGGTACAGAATCTGCCTGCAATGTAGGAGACCTGGGTTCAATTTCTGGGTCTGGAAGATCCCCTGGAGAAGGGAATGGCTATCCACTCTAGTATTCTGTTACCTACATAAAAGGGTTTCTCAATCTTAACAATATTAACATCTTAGACTGAACAGTTCTCTGTTGTGGGGGATGTCTTCTGCATTGTGGGATGTTTAGCAGCATCCCTGGCCTGTATCAGGCACTAATTACATTCCTATACCTCTTTGTACCCTTTGGTGGTTGTGGCAACAGAAGACATTGACCCTTAAGGGATTTGCTCAATCCCTCAGCTATGTCTTTGCAAGCCCATAGACTGCAGCCTGGCAGACTCATCTGTCCATGGAATTTTCCAGACAAGAATCCTGGAGTAGGGTGCCATTTCCTTCTCCAGGGGATCTTCCTGTCCCAGGGATCAAACCTGTGTTGCCTGCATTGGCAAGCAGATTCTTTACAACTGAACCACCTGGTAAGCCACATCTCTTAAGGGATATCTGACAATATCATGGTGGAGTAAGAGCATGTGTGCATAGGAATAGCTACTGCAAATAAATGTCAATCTTGAAATTCTAATGGAGAACCAAAAGACTACAAATCCCTCAACTGCTTAAATAATTATAGTAAACAGTAATAACAACCAATGTTTATTTAGTACACATGTATGAGGTGGACATTATTACTTATTTCTCACAGATGTGTAAAATAAGGTACAGAAAATTGAATCACTTCCATAAGGTTGAAGGTCTGTTAATGGTAAACTGATGATTTTAACTCAAGTACTGTAAGACTGACCATTCTTTATATACTCTATTTCCTCACCCTCATAGGGCAGATACTCCAGGTGACCTCCCAGGAGCCATTCCCACCCACTTCTGCCTTGTAGGAAGAAAAAGTTTCTGTCAGAGGGGCTGCCAACCTCACACATCAGATTTGCTTTCCTCACATCTGTGCCGTGAGTCTCTAATCCATCTTGAGTAAAGGGTTTGATCTGAGTTTACAGTATAATTGCTGGTGGTGGAGATTCTGGACATGTTTTCCTCTTGGTTAAAAGACAGATGTCCTGACTCCTCTCCTTTCCCTACCATTTGGACCCTGAGATATGGCATCGCTTATGATGTGGACAGCAAAGTCAGAGAGATGTGAACGCCAGAGCTTTAAAGACTGGAGACAGAAGAATAACATCACTTAAAACTCAACTGAGACTGGGACTACTACCTCCAAATGCCTATTTTGAGTGATAGAAACACATCCTATGATTAAGTCACCTTCAATTGGACAATATTCCACTCACAGCTGAAATCACCTTTAACATACATGCTTCCAATAAGCTAACCCTTTAATCTTTTATTTAATCTTTTCTTCTTGGAACTCTGGTGCACAAAGTTTATTGATACTCCTCAGTTCCTGACACACGACCTTCTCTTGTGATAGCTATGCCTTTATCCCTATTTAATCCTTATTTCCCCCTCATTCCACAGCAATGAATCTGAGGGAGTTGAAGTATATTTTTTATTAGAATCCATTTATGTCAAATGGCATTTTATTTGCATGTGTCACTAATTTGTGTAATAAAAGTGAGTAATAACTAGTGTTAGAGAGCACTTACTATTTCCCAGGCATTTAGCTAAGTGCTTTTCGTGCAGTGAGTCATTTAATGCTCACAAAGTCTCTGTAAGATAGACATTATCCAAGCGTTACAGCTAGTCATGCCCATCTTCCATGTGGACTCCAGTTTCTACCACTAAAGACAAAGGAACACTGAATATTATTTACATTCACTAAAAGACTCCTGTCCATAGGATATGTGAAAGTTATGTATCCAGGGGGCAGAACTGCATGTTTAAAGAGAATATATGCCATGCAATGATACTTTGCATGAAGTATATAAGCTGACTGGCTACACTAGACTTCATGACCACCAAACATGCTTGAAGGTTCTTATATGCCCACATCCCTGCCAATATTTGGCAGTATCCAGCACTGTAATTTCTGTCCAGCTATAGAGACTAAAATAATCTCATTATATTTACACTTCAATTTTTCTAATTACTAATACATCTGAACATCTTCCTGTGATTTATAATGGCTATTTCTCATTAAGACTTTATTACTTAGAATATAACCCAGAATATCCTCCTTTTATTCAAGATGCACATCATTTTCATTCTATACAAGGATCAAGTGGGAAAATGCTTTCCCATTTTTAAGTATCACAGCTTATTTGTGAGCAATTGACAGATGAGAGAGACTTGATGGTAAGAAAAATCACAATATAAAGATAACTCCCCTTTTGTGTATTGGTTTGGGACACTAAATAGAAAATATAGAAAAAGTATCAGGTATTTTATTAGTAGGGAGATGTGCTAAGATTCTTCAAATCATTGCTGTAGTTAAGATCTTTTAGTCATTTGAGTTTCATTTATTTCTCCACTCCTGTTTGAAGCTCTATTCTATAACCTGCATGGTGTATGGAAGAGCCCAGGCTCATAAATTGTTCAGGCTGGCATAATTATAATGCAATAAGTAAAGATAAATGAGCCACGAGCTAGGACTTCTAACCCAGCTGGGAAACTGGAGTTTGGAGGTATCTTGAGAGAATGATGCTACATTTTGTCACTTTATCATGTGTTGAATTGAAAGTAAGCTAAGTGACTTCACTGGTGATCCAGTGGTTAAGAATCCACCTGCCAAAGCAGGGGACACGGGTTTGATCCCTAAAATTCCATATGTGGAATCAGTCTCTCAAGAATACCTCCAAACTAAGCCCATGCGCCACAACTACTGAGCCTGCGCTCTAGAGCCCACAAGCTGCACCTACTGAGCCCTCAGGCCACAACTGCTGAAGCCCGTGCGCCCTAAAGTGCCGGAGCCCAGCCCCAGCGGGTCCAGGAGTACCCAAGGGGTGAGTGGCGTCGGCGAGCAAGGAGACAGACACACAAGGAAGGCTGCCTGGAAGAAAAGGCTTTTTTATTTTTAGGACAGCTCAGTTTTTATAGAATGAGCATTACCTCCCCCTTAAGTCACCACATATTACATCAGATATTGGTTTCGTGCTTCCATCAATATTTTTCTTCCCCATGTTTTTCCCCTATGTATTCACCTGGAACATTCCCAATTATAGGGTTTTTTTCCCTAGAATGTCCCGTATATCAGTCTTCTTGCCTCAACGGCCTAATGTTTTCACTCTAACAAAAACAATGTCCCATAGATTTCAGATATAGTATGAATTCCTTAGGTAATAAAACAATACATGGGAAGGGTTACGAAAAACATGTTTGACATTTCTAAGAATAGTACCACATGAAAACCCTGATATTTTTCTTTACCCGAAACCACAAAGCCTCAGTCTACAATGATTAACTATGAAGCAGCAAAACACCTCTATTAATTTTGAGGTAACGGCAGTGAGGCTGGTTAATGTAAATCTTCTATTGAAATCCTGTGTAACACATTTCCTAACTCTACAAAAATACCCGTAATATTCCGTGTTGTTTAAAGGAAGGGAAACAATGGACAAATAACAGCATAGAAATAGCAATAATGAAAGCCCTCTCAACCAAGGAGCAAGTAAACTGAAGCAGTACACCTACTTCTGAATCTAAATGTCTCTACTCTTTTTTAATCTAGAACATTATAATCTTCCAAGCAAGCAGCCAAAATATGCCTGTGGCCTTTTCCTTTTTGACTTGATGTTTATGGTCGTGTCCTGAGCCAGAGCAATCATGAGCATTTCTAAATAGGCTTGGACTTTTCCAGGGAGGCCTGATCACTATATGTTACATTTCCAAGAATTAATAGAAAACCCAACAACAGTAAGACAGAAAGAGGAAGGGGACATACCGGGCCCCCGGGACAACCCTGAGGGGAAGAACTGCCTTGCAAGCTCCTGTCTCGTCCGTGACCTTGCACGGATTGGGCGCATCCCTGCGGTTCCCGACACTAAAGCCCGGGCCAAGAGAAGCCAGCACAGTAAGAAGCCTCTACATCACAGCTAGAGGGTAGCCCCTGCTAGTCTCAACTAGATAAAGCCCATGCAGCGAGGAAGATATGGCACAGCCAAAAATAAATAGTTAAGATCTACCCCTGCCTATGAAATCTGTTTAATCGCTGTTGCTGACAACTGAAAAAATGACAAATGCAGGAGACCAAGTAGGTGTTGGTGAGGAAATACAGGAAGCTCAGTGTTGCTGGGTGGCAGAGTGGGAAACAAGCTGAGTGGCAGGAGACAGAGATGGGTAGAGCTTTTGCGGCAGTAACGAGGAGAGAGAGCCCCCGAGGGCGCCAGACTGGAGGGCAAGACACACAAGGTCCTTGGCGGCCGCTCTTCGGTAAGGTGGCGAGATTTCAGAGGCAATGAGTGGACGATGGTCAAAGAGAAGTGGAGCAGGGACGCAGGAGGGCCTGGCAGCCCCCAAGTATCCTATGACTCAAACATGTTTCATAAAGGGCCCGGCAGCAGTGTTGAAGTGACATACAATAGATTGGAACAATCTCTACCTTGAGAGTTTCCGGTGAGGACCTAGTACCCACCAAAAAGTGGGAATTCTCCAGAATGTTGATCCTCTATTAGATCTCCGGGTGGGAGGGGAGGGGAGTTCAGGTCCCAGTGATGACAAAAAAGAAAACACGTTAATTTGCATTTGTTTAGTGAAATGTAGGGGAAATTCAGTCATTCCCTGAAGCAGTTTCATACCTAAAATGTAGAAAACACAATAAAAGTAGATGTTACTGCTCTTTTTCTCTGCAAGTGGCTATTGGAGTTCTCTGAAAACAGAAAACTTTGCATGTACATCTAATGAGGAAAGCACTGTACCTGGTGTCAATTAATTATTAGATTGGTGAAAAGGGCACAGTAGAGAATGGTTCTATTTGGAAATTATGTTCTCAGATCCATAATTTTAATGAATAACGTGTTAAGAATCCTAGTTCCTGATTCTAATATTCCTCTCTTTATCTATACAATACATGTTGTATTTGCACTGAGCTCATAAGCTTTGCCCTATGGGGACAGTGACAGAGTTAAGATCTTTTGTTGCTTTAGGATATTGTTCTTTTATTATCCAAAGAGAGTATTTACCAAGATAGTAGATTTTCTTGAAAATGTGGTAGGAAATGCAGAATGTGTAGATATTGAACCATTTCTCTAAACATCTCTGTAGTTAATGTGATTATGAAACCCCAGGACAAGTTCCAGGGAAATCCATATGAATTTTGTTTTCATCAACCAATAGATATTTGAAGAAAATGATTCATCTCCTCTTAGTTTAGTGCCTTAGGTCTGTCTTTAAAAAGGCATACCATCTAGTGAAATTGGAATTACTTTTGTCCTATTCAATCTTGGTTCAATTTTATCAGTAAGTGCTTTGAGATATCTGGTGAAAATACAGCTATTCATTTCTTGAAAAATGCTGTAAATGCATTATTTATTTTCAGTTGGAAAACAAAATGCAGTGTGTCTAAAGCATTATAAAAAAAAGCAGAATTTCATTTAGTTGGAGGATATTAATTGAGAAAACATCTACTTTTCTGAAACACAAAAAATGTTGATCTGTGAATACATAAGTACATTCAAGAGATGGCCAAGTTGCTGTATTTATTTGAAAATCTTTACAGAACAACAAAAAGAAAACTAAATGACTTCCATAATTTATTTCTACTCCTTTTATTTTTCTGCATTAACATTTTTGGGGTATCTGCTTTTCCCAGCCCCACACACATGATAGCTCAGAGCAAGCATGGAAGACACTGCTTGTGTTCCCACCAGAGGCTGCTATCCAAGCTGGTGCACCCATCTGACAGCTACTACAAATATTTGTTGCTAAGAACTCAGGACTTTCCCCTTTTTTAGGAGCATGCCCTCAGATTATAGGCCCTGACTTACCCAGGTGACATCCCATAGCTAAAGGCTTACTGCTCTGAGAATTAAAAAACAAAACAAAAACAAAACAGAGCCCTTGTCTCAGGTGGAAATGGATCCAGAGGCCCCTGTGCATCAGGACATCCTAGATTACCCAATACCATCATCATTGCTCTAATCTTTCACTTTCTTTTTTATTATTATTATTTATTTATTTATTTTTCCATTTATTTTTATTAGTTGGAGGCTAATTACTTTACAACATTGCAGTGGTTTTTGTCATACTTTGAAATGAATTAGCCATGGATTTACATGTATTCCCCATCCCAGTCCCCCCTCCCACCTTCCTCTCCACCCGATCTCTCTGGGTCTTCCCAGTGCACCAGGCCTGAGCACTTGTCTCATGCATCCAACCTGGGCTGGTGATCTGTTTCACCCTAGATAATATACATGTTTCGATGCTGTTAATCTTTCACTTTCACTCCACCACTTCCCTCCCTCTCTTCCAGATTTTCCTTAAACAAACAAACAAACAAACAAACAAAAAACCCTTTAATAAATAATATGCAACTGATCCTTTCCTCAGGTTCTGGTTCTAGAAAACTGGAGCTGTCATGCTGTATTTCACAATGAGTAGGTGTTCCCTCGTGGGTCAGAGGGTAAAGAGTCTGCCTGCAATGCGGGAGACCTGAGTTCAATCCCTGGGTCAGGAAGATCCCCTGGAAGAGAAAATGGCACCCCACTCCAGTATTCTTGCCTGGAAAATCCCATGGATGGAGGGGCCTGGCCGGCTACAGTCCATAGGGTCACAAAGAGTTGGACATGACTGAGCAACTTCACTTTCACTTTCAAGTGTTTCATGGCAAGGAAAGGCATTTTGAGTACAGGAACAGTGTCTGCATAAATTTAGAGACAAAAAAGAGAAAAGCTGAAAGCTGTCATGCTCAGGAAGATGTCATCTGGGACTTCTTGTTTTCAACAGTGGGAAGGCAGAGGTAAGTCTGTAAAGATGGATTCCAGCCAACTTAGAAAGGGGCATCTATGCCTCATCTTCCTGAGAAGGTTTGTCTTGCAGTCTGGAGTCAGGATGAACCTAAACCTCCTAGATCAGAGCTAAATCCTCTCCACTGATTCCCTGCACGTTCTCCTCTTTCACAAATGGGTCTTAGTAACTGCACCGCCAAGTGGGGTTACAGCCTGACATTGTGTTATCTTAAGGCAAAAGAAGTCTTTCTCTTTTCTGTAACAGTGACAACTCACAACCAAACCTTCATTGTTTGCCCAGGTTATTTTGGCCCCAGTTTCTGATAGCAGCGTGCATGTCCACAAGACACGTCCTGAATGCTGGATATAAATATACACCAGGAGAGTCACTGTCCACGATGTAAGTAATAAACTCTGCAAAGCACTTCAGACATTCTGACTTTTCCTGAACAATTCCTGAAAAAGTCTTAAAATTTCATATCAACCTCAATGTACCCCACTCAATGAAATTTCACGTGAGTTGCTTATATCTGGGCTTCCCTGGTAGCTCAGCTGGTAAGGAATCTACCTGCAAAGCAGAAGACCCTGGTTCAGTTCCTGGGTTGGGAAGATCCCCTGGAGAAGGGATAGACTACCCACTCTAGTATTCTTGGACTTCCCTGGTAAAGAATTTGCCTGCAATGTGGGAAACTTGGGTTTAATCCCTGGGTTGGGTAGATCCCATGGAGGAGAGCATGACAATCCACTCCAGTATTCTTGCCTGGAGAATTCCCATGGACAGAGGAGCCTGGCAGGCTAGAGTCCATGGGGTTACAAAGAACCAGACATGAATGAGCGGCTAAGCACAGCAAAGCACAGCATGGCTACTTACATCCATTTCTCAAACTCCTCCTCCTAGGAGCTCTCTGAGGAGCCTGAATGAACAATTATTAGAGAAGCAGAACTGTGACCCTCTCCTTGGGTCTAAACAATGGCCACTTGTCCAATTTGAGAACTGGCTGGGAAATTCTGTGGGAGAGGCATTATAGATTAGATCAAAATATAAAGATTATATTTCAGTTGTTTACAGAGGTTGGGAAGTGGGGGTAACAAATACTAGCCTGTGTACCAGCTTAGCCTGAAGCCTCTACAATCCCTCAAACTGAAGCTCTATCTCATAAAGATACTTACATCAGTAGAGCCAGACTTGCCTATGAGTTACTTAAGCAGATCATCCTTCAGAGTCCTGGTGGATGAGAGGGGTTGTAGAGATCAGAGATGACTAGTGACTACTCATCTATATCTCCAAACTGTGTCTTCACAATCTTGCATTTTTATTGAAATGTGTTTTTCTAATTATGATAACAGTACATGATGAAAGCAGTAAAAATGCAAAATGCAGTACATAATAGAGAAAAGAAAATCCATAATAATAATGCTAACAGCAATAATAGTAACTATTTATATTGACAAATTAGGATGTTTTGATGTAACTGAACTGATGCAGTCATTTTTGTGGGGCTTTTTTGTTGCTGGAGACATTCCAAAGATGCACACAATGCGAGTGTTTGGCTATAGCTTCATGGAATCAACTACCTTAAAATGTAAAAATCATGTGTGCCATACATATTGCCATATAGAGACATGATCTTTATCGCTGTTCTGAATTCCATTCCCTCACCCATCTTCATTCTAACACACTGAGGGATGGAAAAGAAACAGAACTAATATAAGCAGATCTCTTTTCCACATTTCTTCAAAATAAAGTCTCTTAGGGGCAATGTGGCAGTGAGAATCCATGATCTTCATACTATCAATTTTAAATGTGAAGTCTGAGATTGAAATGGGTTCTTGGAATTAAATTGGCATTTTCTAGGTATATGTGTTGAGTGTGTATGCATACACATTTAAATATTCACACACAAAACCATTTCTGTCTGGATAATGGATATAATGTTTATGATTAAAAATGTTGGAAATTACCTAAATGGCAATCAAAAGGGAACTGCTTTAACAAATTCATTGTAAAATTATATAAAAGAATTCTATGTAACAAATTAAAATGATTATATATATGTATGTGTATGTTTATGAAAAGTGGTAAAAGCTACAATATCACATATTTATACTTATTTAAAATTTTTATTTAAATTGTTTATGAAACTGAGATAATCTAATATATACTAAATGTAATCGCTAATATTTAAAAGACAATAAACAAGGGATATATGAAAACACCAAAACCAAACTAAAAAAGGTTTAACTAAGAAGTGTAAAACAAATTTTGAATAAACAGAAATAGGTAATATTCCTGAATTTAAAACTTTAAACTTTGTAAAAAATAATCCACCAATTAGTCATGCAACTATCTCCCATGTAATCTCTCTAAAAATATCATAATGTGTATCTTTGGAATTTAACAAAATGGCTCTAAATTTTATTTAAAACTTCAAAATAATATAAACATTAATACTTTGTTTATTGAAAACTGTGACTATCCCTTTTTATGAAATGTATAGAGTATTCATAAATTTGACCAAATAGTAAGCCACAAAGAATAAACCCTTCATGTATATCAAAGTAGAAATAAGACACTATCTTATTTCTTCCCTAGTGGCTCAAATGGTAAAGCGTTTGCCTGCAACATGGAATATCTGGGTTCAATCCCTGGGTCCAGAAGATCCCCTGGAGAAGGAAATGGCAACCCACTCTAGTACTCTTGCCTGGAAAATCCCACGGACAGAGGAGCCTGGTAGGATAGAGTCCGTGGGGTCGCAAAGAGTCGGACACGACTGAGCGACTTCATAGTCTCTTTGTTTTTTATCAAAAAGCTGGAAAAAGAATTCGATAATAAAACAATATAAAAGTCCCTAAAACCTGGAAATCAAAAAGAAAAAGATTTCAAAAAGAAATCTTTCTGAAACAATTTAAGAAAAATCCAAACCCAAATTGTTTAATACCTAAAAATATCAATCAGTAAAAGCCATTCATAACAGAAGCCATGAGATGAAGGCATGAAGTTTGACTGAAGACAGTCAAAACAAGCCAAGACAGAAGGATGGATTTAATAAAGGTAAAAACAGCATGTAATCAACTATAAATAAGAAAAATGGCCAAACTAATAAATGAACAGAACACCAAATCTCTGAGCAAACCATAAACCAGAAAATGCAGAAGTCAGAAGCACAAATTCATAAAATAATAAATGATGAGGGAAAACTCATGATATTTGGAGGAAATGAAAAGATTGACAAGAGACTATGCTGTTCAACTACACAAAAGCAATTGAAGACCCAGTGAAAAAAGAAATATTTTTAAATTTTTTCACTAAATTAAATTAATTCCAACACAAACAGAATATTTATAGATCGTTCACTATGGAAAAATTTAGTTGTGAAAATGCTAATCCTATATCAAAAATCTAACTCAGACATTTTCTCAGGAAAGTGTTAGCAAAACTTTTACAGGTTAAAAAATTACAAATCTATTTAAAATGCTCAATAGCATAAAGAAAACCAACCAAGTCTCTTTATGAAGTTAATCTTACAATAACATAAAAAACCAACAAAGAATTTGTTAAAAAAATGCAAAACAAATGTTATGGTATTATGAAACACAGTTCAGCCACATATTAAAATGATAACACCAAAAAAATAAAGTAAAATGATAACACCACATAGCATAATCAAGTAAAATTTATTCCATCACAGTAAGAATGTCTCATCATTAAACAACCTATTCATTTTTTTTTAATGTTGATGGACTATGCTAAGTACATGTTAAGTCATTTTAGTCATACCCAATGCTTTGCGACAGCCCTTTGGACTGTAGCCTGCCAGGCTCCTCTGTCCAGGGGATTCTCCAGGCAAGAATACTGGAGTGGGTTGCCAAGGGATCTCCAAGGGATCTTCCTAACCCAGGGATTGAACCTGTGTCTCTTACATCTCCTACACTGGCAGGCAGGTTATTTACCACTAGTGATGGACTATAGGAAAAAGATATAGATTATTTCCATAGGTGTTGAAAGGCCTTTGATAAAATTTGTACCATTTTTTGATTAAAAAATAAAATAAGCATACATGGATGCTATTTAAGCATGATGAAATACAACTATCTCTACTCCATACTTAATATTTTTCTTACCAAGGAAACACTAGAAGCATTCTCATCAGAATTCTAAGACAAGGATGGCCACTTTACCACTGTTATGATACCATTTTGAAAGTATTTGTCATTGTAGATAGACACATAAAAGAAATCAGACATGAAAATGAGAAAGAAAATAATAGTTTTCACTATTTGCTATTGATGTGAATTTATATTTAGAAAATCCATGAATCAACAGATGAAAGGGGTTATGAAGAAGAAATTCAGGTAGATTTCTAGATACAAATCCATATATAGAAATCAATAGATTTCCTTTTACAAACAAAAACAAAACATAAATTGGGAATACATTCCACTTGAAATAATTTAAACAGTGAAAAACTACTTCTTAATAAATAATACACTCTCTGAATATGAAGGATTTTTAAAAACATTCTTAAAGGCTCAAAAAAGACTTGAACATATAGAAACTATTGTATCTGGGATAAGATGACATATTTATACAAATGCACAAATGTCAATTCTCCCTAACTAAATGTGACTCTAGATATAATCATTTATTTTTAAATTGAACAAATCTAAGCTAAATTTCATATGAAAACATAAAGAAAATGAGAAGAATAATATGAAAAAGTAAAAAGAGGGGTACCTAATTAGCATATTTAAATGCACTGTAAAACTAGAAAAAATCAAACAATATGATACAAAGTCATCAACAAACATAAATTAGTGGAAAAAGTAAAACCAAATACATACAAAATGTTATTAGATATAGGTAGAATTTTAAATGAGGAAATGATGAATTAAACAATAAATGTGCATTTTTTAAGTTGAATGTAATCATTTAGAGAAAAAGATTTATAGAGAATACCTTATACTAAGATAAATTTCAAACAGATCAAAGATATAAACATTTAAAACATCACTAGTAAATGTAGGTATGTTGAAAAGGGAAAAATGTTTTAAGAGTAGGAAAGTCTTGTCCAATTACCGTAACAAAACACAAAGCTTTAAAACTTGATAAACTTTATTACATTAAAAACAAATCTATGAATGTAAAAAATAAAAAAAAATAAAAACAAATCTATGAATGTAAAATGTAAGAAAATTAAATTATGAATGATCAACTATAAAATATTTCACAAATCATATTACAAAGAATTACCTGCCCACTTACAAGCAGAATTTCTATTAATAAGAAAAATGAACAGCTAAATGGAAAAATGGGCAAAAGCTAAAGTTTCAGTGAAAATAAAATTTAGGTGACAATCTCAGTGATAATAGAAGAAAAGCAAAGTGAAGACTCTCAAACAATGGGGCCATGTTAATAGGCTACAGGGACTAGGATGATGAAGCTCAATAAAGTCAAATGTAGGACTATTTGATCAAAAAAGTAAAGAAAACAATGAACTGCGAACCATAGAACAATATAAGTTTCCATGCCTCCAAATTGATATGAACAAGTAAACCAATCAATAAATAAGCAATAAATAAATAGGGGAGAAATGAAAACTCTTCCTTAGGTTTCTCTTTACTCAGTGTAATAAGTTGGCCACAAAGTTCATGACGTTACGAGAAAGCCCAAACTTTTTGTCCAACCCAATAGAATGTCCAACCCAATAGAAACAATCATCATTTATCTTCATTTATAGATTTTAAAATTAGTGGATGAATGTGTAATTTAAAACATCTGCATATTCTCAAGGTATCTCCCAGAAGACCCTCAACAATTATAAAGGGAAGATTACCATAGAGTGGAAACCCTGACAGGTACCATCTGAAGCAAGTGATCAAATTTGAAATTATAAGAGGAACCAAATCCACATCACATTCCTTGTGATGCAATGAAAGACACTCCATTGCTTCTAAGGTACTCTTACCCCAGATTTAGTCATAAAGAGATATTAGGCAAGCCTAAATCATACAAAATAACTGGCCAGTCCTCTTAAAAATTGTCAAAGTGATAAAAGAGGGGGAGGGAGATATAGAAACTATTCCAGATTAAGAGACTAGGGTATCAAGGCAACTAAGTACAGTGTATGATTCTGAATTTAATCTTGAAAGTGAAAATGCTAGTCACTCAGTCATGTCTAACACTTTGTGACCCCATGGACTGTAACCAGCCAGGCTCCTCTGTCCATGGAATTCTTCAGGCAAAAATAGTAGAGTTGGATAGCCATTCTCTTCTCCAGGGGAAATTAACTATGATACAAAGCTGTCTTACATGCCTTATCTAAATTTCACCAAATGCATTACTAATGTCTACACTGATGTAAGATTAAATTCTGTTTTGGCAAATGTACTATGTTTATTTAAGACGTTAATATTTGAGGAATATTGTTGATATGTATAGCAGATTTAGCAAATCTTTGCAACATTTCTGTACATCTGAAATCTTTTCAAAATGAATATCTAAGTTTTAATAATTAAAATGCCAGATAAGGTATTTTTTTATTATAACACTGACCCAGAACCAATAGTTTTATAATACAGTGTTGGCCAGTGTATAAGAAAACAGAAAGCTTAATATATTACATTCAGGGTAAAACCTGGTACAATCTCTATGGGCTACATCAAAATTTAAATTTCTGTGCAAAGCAAATAAAAATTTAAAATTCATATATCTTTTCACTCAGCCTTTCTACATATGGGATTTTATCCTCTATTTACACTCAGATATGTGCAAAATGGTAAAGTGTACAGGATAATCATTGCAATATCACTTAGGATAAGAAATAACTAGAAATCATATCATTTTCATCTATACAGGACTAGTTGCTTCAAACAACAAAATTAACTTTTCCTATTCAGTACTTTAAAAAACAAAAGAATAAGGAAGTGCTTCAATCAATAATATTGGATAATATATAAAATACATATAGTTACACAGAAAAGGCAAGGCTCATAAAATTTTATTATGTGTAGTTATACCTATATATATATACACACACACACACACACACACACACACACACACACACACACATATCCTTTAAAATGAAATGTAAAAAAACAGTTTGGTTTGATGATATGTTAGGAGATATGAGAGCCATGGAATTCTCTAGGCAAGAAGACAGGAGTGGGTAGCCATTCTCTTCTTCTTCAGGGGATCTTTCTGACCCAGGGATCAAACCCAGGCCTGCACTGCAGGCAGATTCTTTACCGCCTGAGGCACCAGGGAAGCTCAAAGTTAACATAAGTACCCAGATTTCCTGAGTTCCAATCCCAACACCGTCACTACCAGTCCTTGAGTAAATTACAGTCAACCCCCCCTTTCTTTTGACATGGAATTCACAGATATGGAAAGTCGACAGTACTATAGCGTTTTATAGAAGGAATTGAAGCATCTATGGGTTTTGGTATCCACCCAGGATCATGGAACCAATTCCAGGTGAATACCAAGGTAAACTGGACTTGGCACAGAGCCTGTTACCTCATCTGTGAAATGGGGAATAACAGTTGTCCACTGAAAGGTTGTGTTGAGGGATAACTGAGGCAACTGACATAAAAGATTCATTGGCCACGCCAAGCACTTTAGTTCAGCAACTGTTGTTTTTTACCACGGCTTTTAGGGAGAGGATATCTGAGTGCAATTCCAGGGTATAAGCAAGTTCTTTCACTGCACGCATGTGAATATTTTGAATTTTGAGCTATGTGACTGTATTAGCTATTTAAATATAGAAGAGATGAGAAAAAATACATTCAAATAAAAAAAATAAAATTATAAAATTCCATGTTGATGTAAGGCAGAAAAAACACAACATTGTAAAGCAATTATCCTTCAATTAAAAATAAGTAAAATTTTAAAAAATAAAAATGAAATTTCATTATTCCATAAGGATATAAAATCTCAAAGGTCTCATACTTCTTATCCAGTTATATCCCTCTGATAACATTAGTACAAATATCTATCCTTCTGGAGATGAATTTATACATTAATATTATATCAAATTATTTGTCAATATTTATAATTATTGGTTTTATATTTTCATTATAGTTATGATACTGTTTTAATTGAATGATCTAAATTTTGAAGACATGTTGATTGTATTAATTCAAAATGAAATACATTAATATTTTTTTTCTGTAACAAGTGTTTTGGAATAAAACCCTTGCCTTTATTGGTAAGCATACAAAATATGTTCATTAAATAAATATAAGATTTTCAATATTCACACTAGCTTAGCCTCATGGGCTTTATAAGTATATTAATGG
This sequence comes from Odocoileus virginianus, assembly GCF_023699985.2. Classification (NCBI taxonomy): domain Eukaryota; kingdom Metazoa; phylum Chordata; class Mammalia; order Artiodactyla; family Cervidae; genus Odocoileus; species Odocoileus virginianus. The sequence continues at coordinate 71,528,302 of NC_069680.1, forward strand.
TTACAGGTAAGATACTGGCTCTAAATTTTATTAAAACTCTGTCATTTTAATTTAGAACCTTATCTCCATATTATCTGCACAAACAAATTTCATGAAATTATTTTCTGAGTAATAATTTAAAGTGGGGAGACTCTGCCAAGTATGACCAATGATAAAGTCTGGGTTGATGTAATAAAATGCACTTACCTAATTTAGCTAAGTTAAAAAGCTTTATTATCCTTAATCTTTGATTCTAGAAATGGAAAATGAAGCAGGAATTTCAATTTGCATAAAAAGCTATAAGAGTATGTGCATATACTCACGGGGCTTTAATCTCATAAATTCTGCACTCTCTGCCAAGACCAACACTATCACTGAAAATTAATTTGATATCAAAAGCTCTAATTGTGTTGCAATTAAAACCCATCATTACTTCCCTTTTTAGGAAGGGAATGTATCCAAGCCCTTCTTGCCAAAGCTTAGTTCTACAAGACTTTGTATTAGACTGAATACTAGAGACACTTAATAAAACTTGAAAATAAGAATTGTAGCCTGAAGCAACATGTCTTCTTAGTTGTATTTTAATATCTTCTCCTTGCTTTAGGACTATAAAGCCACCAAATATGTCCCTACACTTTCACAGTAAGGAAAAAGAAATGGTATTAATAAGCCCTTTTGTCCTACACATCACGTACACTGCCTCATGTTCAACATTTAATGCTCAAAATATTCATAAGATACAGGCATACCTTGGAAATATTAATATTTGGGAGTTCAATTCCAGACTACAGCAATAAAGGGAATATCACAGTAAAGAGTCACACAATTTTTATTTCCCAGTGCATATAAAAGTTGTGTTCACACTAAACTGTACTCTAGTAAGTGTGCAATAGCTTTATATCTGAAAAATGAAAATACACACCTTAATTTAAAACCTATTTATTGCCCAGAAATGCTAACCATCATCTTAGCCTTCAGGGAGCTGAAATTTTTTAAAAATAGTAACCTTGACAATCACTGATCACAGATCCCTGTAACAAATGTAATAATGAAAAAGTATGAAATACTGTGAGAATTACCAAAATGCTACACAGAGACAAAAAATGAGCAGATGACATTGGAAAAAAAATGGAGCTGACAGGATTGATCAAATTAATGTTGCTGCAAATGTTCCATTTGTAAAAAATGCAATATCTGCAAAGTACAATAAAGCTAAGTGCCATAAAACAAGGTACGCCTGTATAGAAACTGTTTACATATCAGAAGACTGTCAGACAAAGAAGCTATATCACCTAGGCTAGGCTAGAAATATAACACGAGTCTCCTATGCCTGTATTTATATTTCCCCAGTTCTATTTGTTACACACTCTTTTTTTCCCATGTCTTCCCTCCACCTGCCTCCTCAAACCCAATCAGTGATTTGATTCAAGTCTTGTCTGTGTTCTAGTTTAGAATAGGGATTATCAAACTATCATGTGTTTATGAACACATTAACACAGAGACCTTTTAAAATGCAGATTCTGATTGTCAGGGCTGAGTTCAGAAATTCTGAATTTCTAGCCAGCTCTTGGATAATGACCATCCTGCTATTCCAGGGACCACACATTGAGTAACAAGCACTAGTGCCTTCTCTCTTTCCTGTGGGGCATTCCAGCTCCAAGCAAAAGCCATATTAAACATCTGCCATACAAATTGCTTTTCCAAAATTCATCTCACAGTCTCATTAGTTTGACCAGTCCAAACTGACCCTAAACTTTGCTAATATTATGGGTGATAAGGAATCCAGTATTCAAATATATTTTGTCTTCCTCTATTACACAAGTAATTGTTATATGTTATTGTTATATGTGCAGATTTAATCAGAAAAGAACAAGCAAAATTGAATGATGAACTATAAAACATTTGCCTGAAAACTATGTTGAGAAAAGTACTCAGAAAAAGATTATAGCATTTTTCCAGTATTATAATCACATACTGCCAAAATCTTTGTGGACATTTCTTTTATGTTAATAAATATGCATCTACTCCATCATAAAATAGAAGAACTTACTTTTCGATGTAAGCTTACAACACATAAGTCACTTTCTCTGGACCTCAGCTTTCTCCTCTGTTAAATTAGTTGAACCAGGTAAGATGCAAAGCACCATTCTTCATACTTTACCTCAGTATTTGAACTGCTGCACACCAATGACTCTATCCCTAATTCTCATGAGAATTTTTACTGTCGAGAATAAGGCTAAGAAAATCACACCATCTTTGCCATACCAAAGGATTCAGTTCAGTTCAGTCACTCAGCCGTGTCCGAATCTGCGACCCCATGAATAGCAGCCCGCCAGGCCTCCCTGTCCATCACCAACTCCCGGAGTGTACTCAAACTCATGCCCATCGAGTCGGTGATGCCATCCAGCCATCTCATCCTCTGTCGTCCCTTTCTCCTCCTGCCCCCAATCCCTCCCAGCATCAGGGTCTTTTCCAATGAGTCAGCTCTTCGCATGAGGTGGCCAAAGTATTGGAGTTTCAGCTTCAGTATCAGTCCTTTCAATGAACACCCAGGACTGATCTCCTTTAGGATGGACTGGTTGAATCTCCTTGAAGTCCAAGGGACTCTCAAGAGTCTTCTCCAACACCATTGTTCAAAAGCATCAATTTTTTGGTGCTCAGCTTTCCTCCCAGTCCAACTCTCACATCCACACATGACCACTGTAAAAGCCATAGCCTTGACCAAACAGACCTTTGTTGACAAAGGATTAGGCTTTAAGAAATTTTTATATAATTGCACATAATTGCAATCTGCAGGTGAATCTCCAGAGTACCAAGAGGTTTGTAGGATTTTCCAGCATCTCCAACCCCATGCTGCCTCAGGAGTTGAAGGTCAGCTATGCCTTTCACTGAAGAAAATATTTTGTCTAGATTTATAAGGGTTTTGCAGAAGGATGTATAAAATGCACAAAATATTATGATGAGCTTTAACTGTGGCAAAAACAATATTTCTGAATATTGATGTTGTCTTTTTGAATTATTAAAATGATATTTCTATGTAAATATACAGTCTGCCACTTCATTTCCTGCTAGATATTATTTCTATTAAGTACTATTTAAGCCCACTTAATGAAGAAGTGACATGGTATTATGTGCCTTTGCATGAAGCTAATAAAATTAAGATTAAACAGGAAATTAACTTAAATTTGGGGTGGTTGGTGGGCACAATCACCTGAGCTCTACTTCTCTCTATGTAGATAATTAATGGCTCTCATAATTAAGAGTGTACAATTAAGTTTTCTGGAGTTTCCTTTGAGAAGACAGGCTTTTTACCTATTTGTTTTATAATTTAGAGTCTCTCTCCATCAAACCATGACTGATATTCTGGGCTCTACCAAATGAACATCAGCTGCCCCAGTCAGTCCCATCTTTAGCCACCTCCTGCTGGGAAGGATATTTGTTGTTGCTAAATCATGTGGCTTTGCATCTCCAATTTCCACTATAGATATACCAGTTATTTCCAAGGTTTAAAAGGAAGGAATTGCCTTTCATTCATTTTTCCTTTCTTCCTTTATTCAATCTACTTGTTAAAGTTAGTACACAAACTTCTAAAAATTTCTGATAAATCTTGCAATTTTTAAAAACTAGAAATCTTCTTCTTCTGGGACTCCTATGATTCGAATGTTGGGGCGTTTCACATTGTCCCAGAGGTCCCTGAGGTTGTCCTCATTTTTTTTTATTCTTTTTTCTTTTTTCCTCTCTGCTTCATTTATTTCCACCATTTTATCTTCTAACTCACTTATCCTATCTTCTGTCTCTGTTATTCTACTCATGGTTCCCTCCAGAGTGTTTTTGATCTCATTTATTTCATTATTAATTTTTAACTGACTTTTTTTTATTTCTTCTAGGTCCTTGTTAAACATTTCTTGCATCTTCTCAATCTTTGTCTCCAGGCTATTTATTTGTAATTCCATTTTGTTTTCAAGATTTTGGATCATTTTTATTATCATTATTCTAAATTCTTTTTCAGGTAGATTCCCTATTTCCTCCTCTTTTGTTTGACTTGGTGGGCTTACATTCGAATCATAGGAGTCCCAGAAGAAGAAGACAAAAAGAAAGGCCATGAGAAGATACTCGAGGAGATAATAGCTGAAAACTTCCCTAAAATGGGGAAGGAAATAGCCAACCAAGTCCAAGAAACCCAGAGAGTCCCAAACAGGATAAACCCAAGGCAAAACACCCCAAGACACATATTAATCAAATTAACAAAGATCAAACACAAAGAACAAATATTAAAAGCAGCAAGGGAGAAACAACAAATAACACACAAAGGGATTCCCATAAGGATAACAGCTGATCTATCAATAGAAACCCTTCAGGCCAGAAGGGAATGGCAGGACATACTTAAAGTAATGAAAGAGAATAACTTACAACCTAGATTACTCTACCCAGCAAGGATCTCATTCAGATATGAAGGAGAACTCAAAAGCTTTACAGACAAGCAAAAGCTGAGAAAATTCAGCACCACCAAACCAGCTCTTCAACAAATACTAAAGGATCTTCTCTAGACAGGAAACACAGAAAGGTGGTGTAAACGTGAACCCCAAACAACAAAATAAATGGCAACGGGACCATACCTATCAATAATTACCTTAAATGTAAATGGGTTGAATGCCCCAACCAAAAGACAAAGGCTGGCTGAATGGATACAAAAGCAAGACCCCTATATATGCTGTCTACAAGAGACCCACCTCAAAGCAAGGGACACATACAGACTAAAAGTGAAGGGCTGGAAAAAAATATTCCACGCAAACGGAGACCAAAAGAAAGCATGAGTCGCAATACTCATATCAGATAAAATAGACTTTCAAATTAAGTCTGTGAAAAGAGACAAAGATGGACACTACATAATGATCAAAGGATCAATCCAAGAAGAAGATATAACAATTACAAATATATATGCACCCAACATAGGAGCACCGCAATATGTAAGGCAAACGCTAACGAGTATGAAAGAGGAAATTAATAGTAACACAATAATAGTAGGAGACTTTAATACACCACTCACAACTATGGATAGATCAACTAAACAGAAAATGAAGAAGGAAACACAAACTTTAACGGACACAATGGACCAGCTAGACCTAATTGACATCTATAGGACATTTCACCCCAAAACAATCAACTTCACCTTTTTCTCAAGTGCACACGGAACCTTCTCCAGAACAGATCACATCCTGGGCCATAAATCTAGTCTTGGTAAATTCAAAAAGATTGAAATCATTCCAGTCATCTTTCCTGACCACAGTGCAGTATTAGATCTCAATTACAGGAAAAAAACTATTAAAAATTCAAACATATGGAGGCTAAACAACACGCTTCTGAATAACCAACAAATCATAGAAGAAATCAAAAAAGAAATCAAAATATGCATAGCAATGAATGAAAATGAAAACACAACAACCCAAAACCTATGGGACACTGTAAAAGCAGTGCTAAGGGGAAGAGTCATAGCATTACAGGCCTACCTCAAGAAACAAGAAAAAAGTCAAATAAATAACCTAACTCTACACCTCAAGCAACTAGAGGAGGAAGAAATGAAGAACCCCAGGGTTAGTAGAAGGAAAGAAGTCTTAAAAATTAGGGCAGAAATAAATGCAAAAGAAACTAAAGAGATCATAGCAAAAATTAACAAAGCTAAAAGCTGGTTTTTTAAAAAAATAAACAAAATTGACAAACCATTAGCAAGACTCATTAAGAAACAAAGGGAGAAGAACCAAATTAACAAAATTAGAAATGAAAATGGAGAGATCACAACAGACAACACTGAAATACAAAGGATCATAAGAGACTACTACCAGCAGCTCTATGCCAATAAAATGGACAACTTGGAAGAAATGGACAAGTTCTTAGAGAAGTATAACTTTCCAAAACTGAACCAGGAAGAAATAGAAGATCTTAACAAACCCATCACAAGCAAGGAAATCGAAACTGTAATCAGAAATCTTCCAGCAAACAAAAGCCCAGGACCAGATGGCTTCACAGCTGAATTCTACCAAAAATTTAGAGAAGAGCTAACACCTATCTTACTCAAACTCTTCCAGAAAATTGCAGAAGAAGGTAAACTTCCAAACTCATTCTATGAGGCCACCATCACCCTAATTCCAAAATCAGACAAAGATGCCACAAAAAAAGAAAACTACAGGCCAATATCACTGATGAACATAGATGCAAAAATCCTTAACAAAATTCTAGCAAACAGAATCCAACAACATATTAAAAAAATCATTCATCATGACCAAGTGGGCTTTATCCCAGGAATGCAAGGATTCTTTAATATCTGCAAATCAATCAATGTAATATACCACATTAACAAATTGAAAGATAAAAACCATATGATTATCTCAATAGATGCAGAAAAAGCCTTTGACAAAATTCAACATCCATTTATGATTAAAACTCTCCAGAAAGCAGGAATAGAAGGAATATACCTCAACATAATAAAAGCTATATATGACAAACCCACAGCAAGCATCACCCTCAATGGTGAAAAATTGAAAGCATTTCCCCTGAAATCAGGAACAAGACAAGGGTGCCCACCTCACCACTACTATTCAACATAGTCTTGGAAGTGTTGGCCACAGCAATCAGGGCAGAAAAAGAAGTAAAAGGAATCCAGATAGGAAAAGAAGAAGTGAAACTCTCTCTGTTTGCAGATGACATGATCCTCTACATAGAAAACCCTAAAGACTCTACCAGAAAATTACTAGAGCTAATCAATGAATACATTAAAGTTGCAGGATATAAAATTAACACACAGAAATCTCTTGCATTCCTATACACTAACAATGAGAAAACAGAAAGAGAAATTAAGGAAACAATACCACTCACCATTGCAACAAAAAGAATAAAATACTTAGGAATATATCTACCTAAAGAAACAAAAGACCTATACATAGAAAACTATAAAACACTGATGAAAGAAATCAAAGAGGACACAAACAGATGGAGAAATATACCATGTTCATGGATTGGAAGAATCAATATTGTCAAAATGGCTATACTACCCAAAGTAATCTATAGATTCAATGCAATCCCTATCAAGCTACCAACGGTATTTTTCACAGAACTAGAACAAATAATTTCACAATTTGTATGGAAATACAAAAAACCTCGAATAGCCAAAGTAATCCTGAGAAAGAAGAATGGAACTGGAGGAATCAATCTTCCTGACTTCAGACTCTACTACAAAGCCACAGTCATCAAGACAGTATGGTACTGGCACAAAGACAGAAATATAGATCAATGGAACAGAATAGAAAGCCCAGAGATAAATCCACGAACCTATGGACACCTTATCTTCGACAAAGGAGGCAAGGATATACAATGGAAAAAAGACAACCTCTTTAACAAGTGGTGCTGGGAAAACTGGTCAACCACCTGTAAAAAAATGAAACTAGAACACTTTCTAACACCATACACAACAATAAACTCAAAATGGATTAAAGATCTAAATGTAAGACCAGAAACTTTAAAACTCCTAGAGGAGAACATAGGCAAAACACTCTCCGACATAAATCACAGCAGGATCCTCTATGACCCACATCCCAGAATTTCAGAAATAAAAGCAAAAATAAACAAATGGGACCTAATGAAACTTAAAAGCTTTTGCACAACAAAGGAAACTATAAGCAAGGTGAAAAGACAGCCCTCAGATTGGGAGAAAATAAGCAAATGAAGGAACAGACAAAGGATTAATCTCAAAAATATACAAGCAACTCCTCCAGCTCAACTCCAGAAAAATAAATGACCCAATCAAAAAATGAGCCAAAGAACTCAACAGACATTTCTCCAAGGAAGACATACAGATGGCTAACAAACACATGAAAAGATGCTCAACACCACTCATTATCAGAGAAATGCAAATCAAAACCACAATGAGGTACCATTATACGCCAGTCAGGATGGCTGCTATTGAAAAGTCTACAAGCAATAAATGCTGGAGAGGGTGTGGAGAAAAGGGAACCCTCTTACACTGTTGGTGGGAATGCAAATTAGTACAGCCGCTATGGAAAACAGTGTGGAGATTTCTTAAAAAGCTGGAAATAGAACTGCCATATGACCCAGCAATCCCAGTTCTGGGCATACACACCAAGGAAACCAGATATGAAAGAGACACGTGCACCCCAATGTTCATCGCAGCACTGTTTATAATAGCCAGGACATGGAGGCAACCCAGATGCCCATCAGCAGACGAATGGATGAGGAAGCTGTGGTACATATACACCATGGAATATTACTCAGCCATTAAAAAGAATTCATTTGAATCAGTTCTAATGAGATGGATGAAACTGGAGCCCATTGTACAGAGCGAAGTAAGCCAGAAAGATAAAGACCATTACAGTATACTAACACATATATATGGACTTTAGAAAGATGGTAATGATAACCCTATATGCAAAACAGAAAAAGAGACTCAGATGTATGGAACAGACTTGTGGACTCTGGGAGAAGGCGAGGGTGGGATGTTTCAAGAGAACAGCATTGAAACATGTATATTATCTAGGGTGAAACAGATCACCAGCCCAGGTTGGGTGCATGAGACAAGTGCTCGGGCCTGGTGCACTGGGAAGACCCAGAGGGATCGGGTGGAGAGGGAGGTGGGAGGGGGGACTGGGATGGGGAATACATGTAAATCCATGGCTAATTCATTTCAATGTATAACAAAAACTACTGTAATGATGTAAAGTAATTAGCCTCCAACTAATAAAAATAAATGGAAAAAATAAATAAATAAAAATAAAAAAATTGTCCTTCTCTTCTCAACTCTAGGATTTGTGGACATAAAGTTGTTAGTAAGAGTCTCTTTTTAATACTACAGTACCTGTAAAATCTGTATTGCTATAACCTTTTGCATTCCTGATACTGGTAATTTGTATGTATCTTCTCCCTTTTTTCTCATGGTTTCTTTAGATGTTTACCATTTTATTGATCTTCTCAAAGAACCAGCTCTGGTTTCATTGATTTTCTCTATTGTTTTGGTTTTCTATTTTATTAAAAATAAATAAATAAACTTTATTTCTATTAAAAAAATAAAAAAAATTAAAAAAATAAAAACTAGAAATCATCTCCTTCATTTCTATCTAATAAGAAAGCGGTCTTAAGTGAACAGTGCAAAGAAATAGAGGAAAACAATAGAATGGGAATGACTAGAAATCTCCAAGAAAACTGGAGACAGCAAAGAAATATTTCAAGAAAAGATGGAAACAATAAAGGACAGAAACAGCAAGGACCTAACAGAAGCAGAAGAGATAAGAAGAGGTGGCAAGAATACACAGAAGAACTATACAGAAAAGGTCTTAATGACCCGGGTAACCGTGATGGTGTTGTCACTCACCTAGAGCCAGATATCATGGAGTGTGAAGTCAAGTGGGCCTTAGGAAGCATTACTATGAACAAAGCTAGCAGAGGTGATGAAATCCCAGCTGTACTATTTCAAATCCTAAAAGAGGATGCTGTGAAAGTGCTGCACTCAATATGCCAGAAAATTTGGAAAACTCAGCAGTGGTAACAGGACTGGAAAAGGTCAGTTATCATTCCAATCCCAAAGAAAGTCAATGCCAAAGAATGTTCAAACTACTGCACAACTGCATTCATTTCACATGCTAACAAGGTAATGCTCAAAATCCTTCAAGCAAGTCTTCAGCAATATGTGAACTGAGAACTTCCATACACACAAGCTGGATTTAGAAAAGGCAGAGAAACCAGAGATCAAACTGCCAACATCCACTGGATCACAGAAAAAGCAAGAAGAATTCCTATATATGTGTGTATGTATGTATACATATATACATACATGTACATATATATGTGTATATATATATACACTTCTGCTTAACTGACTATGCTAAAGCCTTTAACGGAGTGGATCATAGCAAACTGTGGAAAATTCTGCAAGAAATAGGAATACCATACTACCTTACCAGTCTCCTGAGAAACCTATATGCAGGTGAAGCAGCAACAGTTAGAACTGGACATGAGAAAATGGACTGGTTCAAAATTGGGAACGGAGTACATCAAGGCTGTATATTGTCATCCTGTTTATTTAACTTACAAGCAGAGTACATTATGTGAATGCTGAGCTGAATGACTCACAAGCTGGAATCAAGATTTCTGGGAGAAATTTCAACAATCTCAGATATGCAGATGACACCAATCTAATGGCAGAAAGTGAAGAGAAACTAAAGAGCCTCTTGATGAAGGTGAGAGAGAATGAAACAGCTGGCTTAAAACTCAACATTCAAAAAACTAAAATCATGGAATCTCGTCCCATCACTTCATAACAAACAGATGGGGGAAAAGTGGAAACACTGACAGATTTTATTTTCCTGGGCTTCAAAATCACTTCAGATGGTGACTACAGCCATGAAACTAAAAGACTGCTCTTTGGAGGAAAAGCCATGACAACCTAGACAGCATATTAAAAAGCAGAGACATCACTTTGCAAACAAACGTCCACATAGTCAAAGCTATGGTTTTTCCAGTACGAGGTACGGATGTGAGATTTGGACCATAAAGAAGGCTGAGTGCTAAAGAATAGATGCTTTTGAACTGTTGTGCTGGAAGACTCTTTAGAGTTCCTTGGACTGCAAGGAGATCAAACCAGTGAATCCTATAGAAAATCAACCCTGAATATTTATTGGAAGGACTGATGCTGAAGCTCTAATACTTTGGCCACCTGACGGGAAGAACTGACTCATTGGAAAAGACCCTGATGCTGGGAGGGATTGGGGGCAAGAGAAGAAGGCAGTGACAGAGGATGACATGTTTAGGTAACATCACTGACTCAAAGGAAATGAGTTTGAGCAAACTCCCGGAGACAGTGAAGGACTGGGAAATCTGGCATGCTGCAGTCCATGAGGTTGCAAAGAGTTGGACATCATTTAGCAACTGGACAACAAATCAGCATGAGAGGCAAAGTATATATTTCACAACACAGTCACTATATTCATGTTATAAAGCATATTATGTTCCCTTTGATAGTATTATACAAGGAGCCAGAAGGACATGCACAAGCAATGGCTTCCATCTTACTGTTCTTTTCATATTTAGGAAATTTGACCTTTTGTTGTATGCAGAAAACTGTAAGACACTGATGAAAGAAATCAAAGATGACACAAACACAAAAATATATCATGTTCTTGAATTGAAAGAATCAGTGCTGTCAAAATGACTATACTACCCAAGGCAATCTACAGATTCAATGCAATCCCTATCAAATTACCAATGACTTTTATTAACAGAACTAGGACTAAAATCTTAAAATCTGTATGGAGACACAAAAGGCCCCATATAGCCAAATCAATCTTTAGAAAGAAAAATGGAGCTAGAGGCATCAGGCTCACTGACTTCAGACTACCCTAAAAGCTATGGTCATCAGAAAAATATGGTACTGGCACAAAAATAAAAATATAGATCAATAGAACAGGGTAGAGTGCCCAGAAACAAACCCTCACACCTATGGTCAAACTATGACAAACAAGGCAAGAATATACAATAAAGGAAATATGGTATCTTTAATACATGGTGCTGGGAAAATTGGACAGCTACAAGTAAAAAAAAAAGAAATTAGAACATCTTTAACATCATACACAAAAATAAACTCAAAATGGATTAAAGACCTAAATGTGATACCAGACACTATACAACTCTTAGAAGAAAACATAGGCAGAACAGTCTTTGACATAAACCACAGCAATATCTTTTCAATCAGTCTCCCAGAATAATGGAAATAAAACTAAACAAACGGAGCCTAATTAAACTCAAAAGCTTTTGCACAGCAAGGAAAACCATAAACAAAATGAAAAGACAACTCACAGGAGGGGAGAAAATATTTGCAAATGTGACCAATAGGGGACTAGTCTCCAGAATTTAAAAATAGCTCATGCAGCTTAATATCATTAAAACAAACAACCCAATCAAAAAAAAAAAAAAAGAATACCTCAACATACATTTCTCCAAAGAATACATACAGATGGCCAATGGGCACATGAAAAGATGTTCAACATTGCTAATTTTAGAGAAATATAAATCAAAACTATAATGACCTATCACATCACATGAGCCAGAATGGCCTTCATCAAAAATTCCACAAACAACTAATGCTGGAGAGCATGTGGATAGAAGGGAACCCTGCTACACTGTAAGTGGGAATATAAACTGGTTCAGCCACTCCAGAGAACAGTATGGAGGTTCCTTAAGAAAGCAAAAATAGAGCTACTATCTGATCCTACAATCCCACTCCTGAGCATATGTCTGGAGAAAAACATGGTCCAAATGCATATATGAACATTAATGTTCACTGCAGCACTGTTTATAATAGATAAGACTTGGAAGCAATCTAAATGTCATCAACAGAGGAATGGATAGAGAAGATGTGATACACATACACAGTGGAATATTACTCAGCCATTAAGAGATGAAATAATGCCATCTGCAGCAACATGCGTGAACCTAGAGATTGTCATCTGAGTGAACTAAGTCAGACAGAGAAAGACATATCATATTTTGCTTATATGCAGAATCTAAAACGAAATTACATAAGTGAACTTATTTATAAAATAGAAAGACTCACAAACTTAGAGAATGGACTTATGGCTACCAGGGGTAAGGATGAAGGGAAAGTATAGTTTGGGAATCACACGTACACACCTCTGTATTTGAAATGAATAACCAACAAGGATCTACTGTACAACACAAGGAACTCTGCTCAATATTAACTATCTGAATGGGTAAAGAACTTGAAAAAGAATAGATACATGTGTAACCGAATCACTTTGCTGTACACCTGTAACTATCACAACACTGTTTTACTCCAACATAAAATAAAAAGTTTAAAAAAAGATAACGTGTGTCATATGTAGATATCATTTTCTTAAATGCACTTATCTCTGATTATGTTCCCTATAAACTTACCATATTTAATCATTCTCCAATGAGGATGCCTTATCTCTAATAAAGATACCTTCTAAAAAATATATCCAAGGATACTATTCTTGAAGTTAATTCAGCCAATGATGATTGATCACCGGGCACTTTCTAACTACTCTGCTACATTCATTCACAAAATGTTTTATTTGATAGCCATATCAACTCTTTTACACTTTTTATGAACTAACCACTCCTTATTTTATAGGTTAAAGAAGTTAAATTACTTTTCTGATGTTCCACAATTAATTAGAGAGCCAGAATTCAAAAATAAGATCAAGGTACCAGTTAATGTGGTTTCATATGAAACACAATGAACTTACTCCCTGCATTGGGATACTATGTATGAATTTTGTCAAATTCCATATATGCCCAAGGTCTTCAGGTTAGATTTTTTCTATTTTGGCTTGTTTCTCTTATCACTTGTCCAGGTATGTTTCTATAAAACAGATTTTTAAAAACACCAATATCTTTTCATTACCAAAAATCTTTTTCATCATCCTATGAGCTACATCAAATGCTTAAATGTACTAAACAGTCAAAACGTTTGGTTCTGAAATAGGAGCTCCTTTCCCACGACAATGATTAAAGCCCTTATTTTTCAAGTGGTGCTCTTTAAGAATAAAAGTGGTGCACATTTATACCCTGGCTAGCTCTACAACATTATCATGTTGATATTCTGGGAATCAGAGAACAAGTTGTTCGGAGAGAAATTTTATAGAACACCACTTGATATTTCAGGGCATAGAACAGAATGTGAGTATGTAAGTCCATTGAGTTCCATGGACCGGGGGTTGCGGGGGCAGGGGGTGCACAGGTGTTGGTGGTGGTGCATCTGAATGTAAAAAGTAAGAGATAAGTAACTTAGAGAATTCAGGAAAATATGAGACCTAGCTTAGGAACTATATAGTGATGGTTACCTAAAATGGTTCTCAGTATATATGGGGTTTCCTCATGTGATATGTATAGAAAAATATATACAGCAATATTATTCTTTGCCAAATACTGTGTAGAGAGCAAAAAGTATACCATATACAGATGGCACTTACAAATATTTCAATCAATTAATGACTAATGAAACTATGATTCATACGTGCCCTCTTAAGAGTGTGATGAGGAATTAAGCTAAAGAGACTGTCTGGATGATGGTATAGGTGTTTAAGTGCTGGAGCTGGGATGTGATGATATACCAGAGTTGGAAAATAAAGGCAGATATACCAAATGGAGTAGGAAGGGGTTCTTCCTTTTGAACCACACACCCCATCAGCTTTAAATAGCACCCTATTTGTTATCTATTTCTAAGTAACAAATTACTCCAGATTCAACTCCATCTTGCAGAGTGATTGAGGGCAATAGTGAATGGCCAGTGTCTAGCCAGGAAACTGCATGCAGCAAGGTAAAACTGTGAAGACAGTTGTGAAAACTGCTCATTTGGAAAGGAAACCAAGACCTAACTTTCTTTCCTCTTTAGTTTTCTCCAGGACAAATGACCAGACAGACACAATGTGGTCAGGGCTAGATCAAGAGGACTGAAAAACTTAATGTCATATCTTTAGAGGGGGCAGGTGCAGATGGTCCATATATCTCACCTGTGGAGATAGGAGAAGATCTATCAGTTCCTTGCCTCTTTATACTTTGTCTTTATTTGAACAACTTCAGTGTAAAGGTGTTTGATGTAATTTATTTTGATTTAGCTGACACTTAAGAGTACAGAAAAAATTATGAGTCAATGCTGAATAAAAGGATTTTAGTTGAAATTCAGTCTAATTCAGGGTCCTCAGAATCAAGGCAAGATTCAGGTAAGGAGGACATGATGTGAAATGTATGGCCTGCTGGGAGGAAGTGATGTTTCACTGGGCTGACTTCATTAGCAATAAATAAGCTTTGGTAGAGAGATAACACAAGTGGTAAAGAATCTTCCTGCCAATGCAGGAGACATAAAAGACTCAGGTTCCATCCCTGGGTCAGAAAAATCCCCTAGAGGAGGGCATGGCAACCTGCTCCAGGATCCTTGCTTGGAAAATCCCATGGACAGAGGGGCCTGGTGGGCTATAGTCCACAGGGTCTCAAAGAGTCAGACATGACTGCATGTCTGAGCAACAGAATCATCAGGGACTCTGTCGGCCTTCCAGGGTGATTACCCAATGAACACACAGCTGAATGAGCAGCTGTGAGGAACAGAACAAGGCAAATTTGAAGTCAGTGTAAGAGTCTGAAGTTTAAATAAAACAATATGAATAACCCCAAAAGTTATGTAGATTTAGGAGAATCTCACCAGAGCAGTGAGATTGAGTAAGACACCTATAAGTCTTTATGAGCCAAATTTCTTAATAGGAGATCATCTTTTTGATTATTCATCCAGTCCCAAATTAGAATACAAATATTCCATAAGTTTAAGGTGAAGTGCCCTGTGCAGATATGTTATAAGTGCTTAAGTACTGAAGTTTGGATAGTAGGTTGCAACTTTGAAGGTCTCCATATAATGGTCAGGGGAGCAAAAGTTTCTGAATTACTCAGTAATATGTCATCTTTACACTGAATCAACAGTTATCTATCTAAATATTCTCCCTTAACCCAACTTCTAAATCCTGATAATTCACTTTAGACAGAGGCAAGAACATGAACCAGGAGCCAGGAAATCAGTTAAAAGAAAAAAAAAGTCACATGCTATGATAAACTGAGAGATATAAATGAGCAAAAGTCCAGCGAACACAGCAGCCAGTGGTAATTAGGAGAGCTCTGTGGAGACAGGAGGAACACTGGTGAAAAATATCAAGGACATTAATGATGTGTTTGAGACAAAGGCCTGAATCCTACTGCCTAGCTGTACCCTACAATCATTCAGATATTCAACAAATAAGTACTAATGTAATTACTGGGGGCAGGGATTGTGACAAATACTAGGCTATGATAATGAAAAAATAACAGCATTTCCTCCCAAGGAGTCACATTCTATGAAAGAATACACACAAACAGATGCAGAATCATATGCTGATTCATTCTTGGAAAATTATAGAGCACATCCAAAAAGTTCCCGCTCTAGCCTCTGGGGATGGGCAGGGATGGAAGAAGGAAAGACCAAAAGAAGTGGACTGGAGTAAGTAGGTTGCCTCAATATAGAGAGGTCAGTCAGTTCAGTTCAGTTGCTCAGTCGTGTCTGACTCTTTGAGACTCCATGGACTGCAGCAAGCCAGGCCTCCCTGTCCATCACCAACTCCTGGAGTTTATTCAAACTCAAGTCCGTTGACTTGGTGATGCCATCCAACCAGCTCATCCTGTCATCCCCTTCTCCTCTCACTTTCAATCTTTCCCAGCATCAGTGTCTTTTCAAGCAGCTGCTATAATAGGCTGGCATGAACCTCAAGCAATAGAAACTGTTGCATAATATAAAGAAATATGTGGTCCAGAAAAACAGCACAGTGGATGAAGATGCCAAACTTTACTCTGAGTTATTTCAGCAGTGTAACATGCTTGTGATTTATTTGAGAGAGCGGGAAAGGAATGGTATCTTCTGTGGAAGATCTTATCTAAAGACATGATTTGAGTTCAATTCTATGTAGAGATTATAATAAAAGAGAATATATTTGCCACACAATACTGGGTTCCAGGTTCAAAAATGATCAAATAGCTGGATGAAAATAAAGGATTATTAAGTGTGATGAAGGTGACATAATCAGAGATGACATCAAAAATTGACTAGGACCATTAAAGAATAATGACAATCTGAATGATAATATTTTCATGTTATGATATAATAACCAATAACAAAATTTCTGAACATATTAGCTCCTGCACACTGTTGGACTCTAAGATTTTCACTTCTCTGGGAGAAGTCATCCACACCCAGAGTACATCTTGCCTCAGAAGGAGAGCAATTCTGGTGCTCGGCCAGCACATCACAAATCTTGGAAGCTGCTTGTAAGTTGTACAAACTAAATGTTTTTCATCTAGTGTCTTCTGAAACTTGATACTTTGTGCATGTGTGCTCAGTCATGTCCAACTGTTTACCATCCCCATGGGCTGTAGCCCGCCAGGCTTCTCTGTCCATGGAATTTTCCAGGCAAGAATACTGGAATGGGTTGCCATTTCTTCCTGCAGGGGATTTTCCTGACCCAAGGATAGAACCCATATCTCCTGCATCGGCATGAGGATTCTTTACCACTGAGCCACCTGAGAAGCAATGACTCTTAGATCCCTGATTAACTTACTTTTAAGAGCCACTCTCTCCATATAAAAATGAGGCAATGGGAGAAAAAGAAAATTGCATGAGAGATTTAAAAGATAATTTATTCACATTTAAACAGGCTAACTCTTTTAACCAGATTCTATTCACTTCTTCCCCCATTACATCTTTGAGAGAATATTTCAAGTATCACTTTCATATCAATTTTTTTAGTTCCTTCTACATTCTTTCTTTCCTTTCCCCAGAATTTTTTTTTAAATTTTTTTATTGAAGGATAATTGCTTTACAGAATTTTGTTGTTTTTTTCAAACCTCAACATGAATCAGCCACAGGTATACATATATCCCCCCTTTTGAACCTCCCTCCCATCTCCTGCCTCATGCCACACTTCTAGATTGATACAGAGCCCCTGTTTGAGCTTCAGGAGACTTACAGAAAATTCCCGTTGGCTATCTCTTTTACATATGGTAATGTAAGTTTCCATCTTACTCTTTCCATACATCTCAGCTTCTCCTCCCCTCTCCCCATGTCCATAAGTCTATTCTCTTATGTTTGTCTCTCCACTGCTGCCCTATGAATAAATTCTTCAGTACCATTTTTCTAGATTCTGTGTATATATGTGTGTGTGTGTGTGTGTGTGTGTGTGTGTGTGTGTTAGAATATGATATTTATCCTTCTCTTTCTGACTCACTTCACTCTGTATAAGTTCTAGGTTCATCCACCTCCTCAGAACAGACTCAAATGCATTCCTTTTTATGGCTGAGTAATATTCCATTGTGTATATGTACCATGACTTTTTTATCCATTCATCTGTCAATGGGCATCTAAGTTGCTTCCATGTTCTAGCTATTGCAAATAGTGCTGCAGTGAACAATGGGATACATGTGTCTTTTTCATTTTTTATTTCCCCAGGGTATATGCCTAGGAGTGGGATTGCTGGCTCATATGGTGGCTTTATTCCTAGTTTTTAAGGAATCTCCATACTGCCTTCCATAGTGGCTGGATCAATTTACATTCCCACCAACAGTGCAAGAGTGTTCCCTTTTCTCCACACCCTCTCCAGCATTTAGTGTTGGTAGACCAGTGTGAGGTGATATCTCATTGCAGTTTTGATTTGCATTTCTCTAATAATGAACGATGTTGAGCATTTTTCATGTGTTAGTTACCTATCTGTGTGTCTTCTTTGGAGAAATGTCTGTTTAGGTCTTTTTCCTTTTTATTGGGTTGTTTGTTTTTCCAGCATTGAGTTGTATGAGCTGCTTGGATATTTTGGAAATTAATCCTTTTTCAGTTTTTCATTTGCTATTATTTTCTCCCATTCTGAGGCTTGTCTTTTCACCTTGCTTATAGTTTCCTTTGCTGTGGAAAAGCTTTTTAAGTTTAATCAGGTCCCACTTGTTTACTTTCATTTTTATGCCCATTACTCTAGGAGGTGGTTCATAGAGGATCTTGCTTTGATTTATGTCATCGAGCATTCTGCCTATATTTTCCCTAAGATGATTTATAGTTTCTGGTCTTATATTTAGGTCTTTAATCCATTTTGAGTTTATCTTTGTGTATGGTATTAGGAAGTGTTCTAATTTCATTCTTTTTTTTTTTTTTTTTTTTTTTTTTTAGTGGGAATTCTTTTATTCAAACTGATTTTTTTGGGGGGACAGATATCTTTACTTAAAAATCACTCCTAAAGTAGATGTATAAATCTAGTCTTAAAGTTCTAAACAGATAAATATATGGAATGGAAAAGTTGGAATATATAGCAAAGTATATGAGGCAAAGTACATGTATCTATACATATATATATATATGGTGAATGTTCCAGAAAAGGATGGATTATATAAAATTTTTCTTATATGGGAGACATGGCAAATCTTTCACCAAAAGCTTGATGTTTCTTATGCTGAAGCTCTATGTTTTCATCATTTGTTTTTTTTTTTTTTTTTTTTTTTTCTTTTTGTATAATAATTAATTTCATTCTTTTACATGTAGCTGTCCGGTTTTCCCAGCACCATTTATTGAAGAGGCTGTCTTTGCCCCATTGTATATCCTTGCCTCCTTTGTCAAAAATAAGGTACCCATAGGTGCATGGGTTTATTTCTGGGCTTTCTATCATGTTCCATTGGTCTATATTTCTGTTTTTGTGCCAGTACCATACTGTCTTGATGACTGTAGCTTTGTAGTATAATCTGAAGTCAGGAAGGTTGATTCCTCCAGCTCCATTCTTCTTTCTCAAGACTGCTTTGGCTATTTGTGGTCTTTCATGTCTCCATGTGAATTGTGAATTTTTTTATTCTAGTTCTGTGAAAAATTCCATTGGCAATTTGACAGGGATTGCATTAAATCTGTAGATTGTGTTTGGTACTACAGTCATTTTCACAATATTGATTCTTCCTACCCAGGAACATGGAATAGACTTCCATCTGTTTATGTTGTCTTTGATTTCTTTCATTATTGTCTTATAATTTTCTGTGTACAGTTCTTTTGTCTCCTTAGGTAAGTTTATTCCTAGATATTTAATTCTTTTTGTTGCAATGGTGAATGGGATGGACTCCTTAATTTCTCATTCTGATTTTTCATTGTTAATATGTAGAAATGCAAGTGATTTCTGTGTATTGATTTTGTATTCTGCAACTGTGCTAAATTCACTAATTAGCTCTAGTAATTTTCTGATACCATCTTTAGGGTTTTCTATATGCAGTATCATGTCATCTGTAAACACTGAGAGCTTTGCTTCTTTTCTGATCTGCATTCTTTTTATTTCTTTTTCTTCTCTGATTGCTGTAGCTAGGACGTCCAGAACTATGTTGAATAATAGTGGAGAAAGTGGACCCCCTTGTCTTGTTTCTGATCTTAGGGGGAATCCTTTCCATTTTTCACCATTGAGAGTAATGTTTGCTGTAGGCTTATCATATATGGCCTTTACTATGTTAAGGTGGGCTCCTTGTATGCCCATTTTTTGAGAGTTTTAATCATAAATAGGTGCTGAATTTTGTCAGACTTTCTGCATCTATTGAAATGATCATATGGATTTTATCTTTCAATTTGTTGATACAGTGTATCACATTGACTGATTTGTATATATTGAGGAATCCTTGCATTCCTGGAATAAGTTTAACTTAACCATGGTGTATGAGCTTTTTGATGTGCTGCTGAATTCTGTTTGCTAAAATCTTGTTGAGGAATTTTGCATATATGTTCATCAGTAATATTGGCCTATAATTTTCTTTTCCTGTGTTGTCTTTGTTGGTTTTGGTATCAGGGTGACAGTGGCCTCGTAGAATGAGTTTGGAAGTGTTCCTTCCTCTGCAATTTTTTGAAAGAGCTTTAGAAGGATAGGCATTAGCTCCTCTCTAAATGTTTGATAGAATTCTCCTGTGAAGCCATCTTGTCCTGGGCTTTTGTTTCTTGGGAGATTTTTGATCACAGCTTCTATTTCAACTTCCCTAGTGGCTCAGATGATAAAGCGTCTGCCTTCAATACGGGAGACCCGGGTTTGATCCCTGGGTTGGGAAGTTCCTCTGGAGAAGGAAATAGCAACCCACTCCAGTACCCTTGTCTGGAATATCCCATGGACAGAGGAGCCTGGTATGCTACAGTCCATGGGGTCGCAAAGAGTCAGACACGACTGAGCAACTTCACTTTCCTTTTCAATTTCAGTGCTTGTAATTGGGTTGTTCATAATTTCTATTTCTACCTGATTCAGTCTTGGAAGATTGAACTTAGAAAATTCTAAGAATCTGTCCATTTCTCCCAGGTTATCCATTTTATTGCCATATAGTTGTTCATAATAGTCTCTTATAATCCTTTGTATTTCTGCATTGTCTGTTGTAACCTCTACTTTTTCATTTCTGGTTTTGTTGATTTGATTCTTCTCTCTTTTTTTCTTGATGAGTCTGGCTAAAGGCTTGTCAATTTTGTTTTATCTTCTCAAAGAACCAGGTTTTAATTTCATTAATCTTTACTATTGCTTCTTTCATTTCTTTTTCATTTGTTTTTGCTCAGATCTTTATGATTTCCTTCCTTCTACTAATTTTGAGGGTTTTTTTGTTCTTTTTCCAGTTGTTTTAGGTGTAAAGCTAGGTTGTCTATTCGGTGATTTTCTTGTTCTTTAAGGTAGGATTGTATTGCTACAAAGTTCCCTCTTAGAACTGCTTTTGCTGCATCCCATAGGTTTTGAGTTGTAGTGTTTTCATTGTCATTTGTTTCTATACATTTTTAAATTTCTCTTTTGATTTCTTCAGTAACCTACTGGTTATTTAGAGATGTATTGTTTAATCTCCATGTGTTTGTGTTTCTTACTTTTTTTTGGGGGGGGGAATTGACATCTAGTCTCAGAGTGTTGTGGTCGGAGAGGATGCTTGATACAGTTTCAGTGTTCTTAGATTTACTGAGGTTTGATTTGTGACCCAAGATGTGGTCTATCCTGGACAACGCTCCATGTGCACTTGAGAAGAAGGTGTATTCTTCTGCATTTGGATGGAATGTCCTGAAGATATCAATGAGATCCATCTCATCTAATGTGTCATTTAAGGCATGTGTTTCCTTATTTTGTTTTATCTGTCTATTGGTGTGAGTGGGGTGATAAAGTCTCCTACTATTATTGTGTTACTGTCAATCTCTCCTTTTATGTCTATTAGTGTTTGTCTTATGTATTGAGGTGCTCCTATGTTGGGTACATAGATATTTACAATTGTTATGTCTTCCTCTTGGATTGATCCCTTGATCATTATGTAGTGTCCTTCCTTATCTCTTGTAATCTTTTTTACTTTAAGGTCTATTTTGTCAGACATGAGGATTGCTACTCCAGCTTTCTTTTGCTTCCCATTTGCATGGAGTATATTTTTCCATCCTCTCACTTTCAGCCTATGTGTGTCTTTAGGCCTCAAGTGGGTTTCTTGTAGACAGCATATATATGGGTCTTGTTTTATTGTCCATTCAGCCAGTCTGTGTCTTTTGGTTGGAGAATTTAGTCTATTTACATTTAAAGTAATTGTTGATATATACATACCCGTTGCCATTTTCTTAATTGTTTGGGATCTTTGTAGATCTTTTTGCTTCTCTTGTATTTCTTGACTATATAAGTCCATTTAACACTTGTTGTAATGCTGGTTTGTTGGTACTGAATTCTCTTAACTTTTGCTTGTCAAAAAGCTTTTTATTTCTCCATCAATATTGAATGAGATCTTTGCTGGGTACTGTAATCTTGGTTGTTGATTTTTCCCTTCCAACACTTTAAATATATCCTGCCATTCCCTTCTGGCCTGCAGGGTTTATGCTGAAAGATCAGCTGTTAAGCATATGGGGTTTCCTTTGTAAGCTACTTGTTGCTTCTCCCTTGCTGCTCTTAATATTCTTTCTTTGTGTTTAGTCTTTGATAGTTTGATTAGTATGTGTCTTGGCATGTTTTTCTTTGTGTTTATCTTCTATGGGACTCTTTGTGCCTCCTGGACTCGATTGACTGTTTCCTTTTCCATGTTGGGGAAATTTTCAAGTATAATCTCTTCAAAAATTTTCTCGTACCCTTTCTTTTTTCTTCTTCTTCTGGGACCTCTATAATTCAAATGTTGGTGAGTTTGATATTGTCCCAGAGGTCTCTGAGACTATTCTCAGTCCTTTTCATTTTTTTACTTCATTCTGCTCTTCAGAAGCTAATTCCACCATTTTATCTTCCAGTTCACTGATTCATTCTTCTGTTTCAGATATACTGTTATTGATTCCTTCTAGAGTATTTTTAATTTCAGTAATTGTGTTGCTCGAATCTGTATGTTTATTCTTTAATTCTTCTAGGTCTTTGTTATTTGATTCTTGCATTTTCTCCATTTTGTTTTCAAGGCTTTTGATCATCTTTTCTATCATTATTCTAAATTCTTTTCCAGGTAGTTTGCCTATTTCCTCTTCACTTATTTTGACTTCTGTGTTTCTAGTTTGTTCCTACATTTTTATAGTATTTCTCTGCCTTTTCATAATTTTTTTAATCTATTGTGTTTGAGTTCTCCTTTTCTAGGCTTCAAGTTTGAAATCTTTCTTTCTTTTGGTTTCTGCCCTCTTAAGGTTTGTCCAGTGGTTTGTGTAGGCTTCCTACAGGGTGAGATTTGTGCTGAGTTTTTTTTGTTTTTCCTCTGATGGGCAGGGCTGAGTGAGGTGGTAATCCTGTCTGCTGATAATTGGGTTTGTATTTTTGTTATGTTGGTTGTTTAGATGAGACATCCTGCACAGGGTGCTACTGGTGGTTGAGTGATGCCAGGTCTTATAGTCAAGTGATTCTCTTTTGTGAGTTCTCACTATCTGATACACCCTAGAGTTAGTTCTCTGGTAGTCTAGGGTCTTGAAGTCAGTGTTCTCTCTCTAAAGTCTCAGGGCTTGATCTCTGGTCAGGAGTGAAGATTTCACAAGTGGTTTGTTATGGCATTAGGTGAGATTAAAACAGATATACAAAAATGAGAAACCAAAGATGAACCCCAGACAAATGGCAGTTACAAAATCAGCAAATAATAATTAAAATAATGGAATATACACATATACATATACACCCATGAGCAAAGTCAAAACAGTCCAATAAAAAAAGTACAGTAGATTGACCTGGCAGACAAAGGAATACAAAAATTATATTTACCAGTTAAGAACAAAACTAACTAAAGCACAAACTGGAAAACAAAACTAAAGCAAGGTGCCAAGTGGGGAATAAAGCAATGAAAACAAAACTAACAAACATGTTGAGAGGAAAGGAAAGAAGGAAAAGAATAGATATGCAAAGCTAAATAGAGGTAGATGAAGAAGATTTATATACATTAAAGATTAACTGCAAGGGGAAAAGAACAGTAGAAAAGGCAAACAAAGGAATAAATGTAGAAAAAATATAATAGGTTTTAAAAAATTAAAATTATAAAAAAAGAGAAAAGAAGAAAAAAAATGGAAGAAGAAAGAAAAAAGAGGGAAAAAAGAGGAAAGCTCCACAGAGTTGCAAAAGCTCAGTGCAGAGGCAGAGGTTTATAGAAACAATACAAAGTATGACTGAATATACACATATATATATACAACTATAAGCAAAGTCAAAACAGTTCAACAAAAATAAAGTATAATAGATTGACCTGGCAAACAAAGGAATCCAAAAACTATATCTACCAGAACAAAATTAACTAAAACACAAGCTGGAAAACAAAACTAAGGAAGGTGCCAAATAGGGAATAAAGCAATGAAAAGAAAATTAACAAATATGTTGAGAGGAAGAGAAAGAAAGAAGAGATATACAAAATTAAATACAGGTAGATAAAGAAGATTTATATACATTAAAGATTAACTGCAAGGGGAAAAGAACAGTAGGAAAAGCAAACAAAGGAATAAATGTATAGAAAATAATAATAGGTTTAAAATATTAAAATTAAAAGAGAGAAAAGAAAAAAAAATGGAAAACTCCACAGAACTGTAAAAGATCAACATAGAGGCAGAAGTTTAGAACAACAATAAAAAAATGTGACTGAGAAAAAGAAAAAGAAAACTCAGAAGCTTAATTAGGTTTCATAGTGACAATGAAATCAACAACTGCAACAAGGGGGGGGTGTTCAAAAGATTCTACAGAGCAAGTCAAAACATAAGAATAATAAATGTTTTTCTTGAGTCCCTGCTGTCAGAGTCCTTTCCCTCGCTGGGAGTCACAGTCCTCCTCACCTCCCCAGAATGCCCTCCAACACTGGTGATCTCCGGACCTGCTGTGGGGGCAGCTCAGATTCTAATCTGGTCCTACTCCTGTGTGCTCTTGCCTCCAATGTCCGCAGTTATCAGAACTCGTGTGTTTTCTTTTGTGGGAGCTCTCAATGTCCTTTTATATACTCCATAGACACAGAGTCTGCCTAGTTGATCCTGTAGATTTAATCTGCAGCTTGTACAGCTAGTGGGAAGGTTTTAGGTCTTTTTCCTTAGCCACTCTGACCCTGGGTTTCAATTGTGGTTTTATTTCCACTTCTGCATGTGGGTTGTCCACTGCAGTTTGCTCCTGAGGCTGCCCTGGAGGACTTGGGTGTTCCCCAGTGAAGGCCAGGTGTGGGGTGGTGCAGCTGCTTGGGTCACAGAGGTTCTGGCAGCACCAGGTACTCAGGGGAGTTGGCAGATAGGCGAGCAGGAAATACAGGGCTCTAGAAGGGTATGGCAATCAGTACTGGCCAATACGCTCCAGTATTCTTACCTGGACAACCCCCTTCCCTGACAGAGAAGCCTGGCAGGCCACAGTCTACAGGGTCACAGAGTCAGACACTACCAAAGCAACCCTGCGTGCATAGATGCAAGACTTTCTTTGCCTGTGGCAGCCCTGTCCCAGTGAGAGTTGAGTGTGAAGGTAGCACAGCTGCTTGGCTGGAGGGGACCCTGGTGGAACCAAGTGTGCAGGGACACAGGCTGCCTCTGCTGCAGGAGTTATGGCCCAATCTGAATCTTTTTTTAAGTCTTTTGTAGCTGATGATCAGAAGGCCTCTTTGGCCAGTCTTTCTCCATAGCTCCACCCGTTCAGGCACTTAGAGGGCTCCCTTGCCTGGGATCCTTCTCTGTTGTTTTGTGCATCAGGCACATAGAGGGGGGCCCCTGGCTGGGGTCTTACTCTGTAGATCTGCACATCAGACACTTAAAGGGGCACCCTGGGTGGGTCCTACTCTGTAGCTCAGTGCATCAGGCGTTTGATGGGCCAGCCTCTCTATTGTTCAGCTGCAGATGCTGCATGTGGGAGAGACAGGCTATGGTGATGACTCCACCCACTACGATTGACTCAGCAGTATCACATTGCTTCCATGGCTGCTCAGCTTTCCTCCTCAGGCATTTCCCACCACAGTCTCCTCCCTCACCTCCCCTCGATCAGTCTCTCCACAGTCAACAGCAGCCCTCAGCCTGGGATTGCTCCACAATCCCTAAACATCAGCTCCCAGCCTCTGCACCTTCCAGGAGACCTGCATCCTGGTCCAGGGTATGTATAGCTGTGGCAAGGACTGTCTGATTCTCATTCCATTTAGGCTGCCACAGATCAGTTATTTCACTCTCAACCTTAAATGTTTCTCCTC
The DNA here is from genome assembly GCF_023699985.2 of Odocoileus virginianus. Taxonomy (NCBI): domain Eukaryota; kingdom Metazoa; phylum Chordata; class Mammalia; order Artiodactyla; family Cervidae; genus Odocoileus; species Odocoileus virginianus. Next base: position 71,554,468 of record NC_069680.1, read on the forward strand.
TGACTCAGACAATTGCCCCAATGTGGGGATCAGACCCCTGCTTCAGTTCCCCCACCCACCAAGGGCAGTTCCAGTCCTACTAACACTCCTGTTTTTCTCCCTCATTTCTTGGCCCTACAGAGTTTATGTAGTTGAATATATTCTTTCCCTCTGGTCAGGTACTCCTGTCTGCACTCAGCTGCTGTTCTGTGTGCACTTTTGTGTCTGAAGAAGTATTTCTGATGTTTATGTGGAGAGAGTTGTACTCCATGTCCACCTACTCCTACACCATCTTGTTCTCGCCTCCCCAGAGTTTCAAATAGTATTTCTTGAGCATCTGTTATATAACAAACATGGTTTTAAGCATTGCAGATGCAATTATAAATCAGCCATAATTCCTGTCATTGTAAAACAGTTTAGTGTGAGAAGTGTATAAACAAAAGACTTTAATATAATATGATAATTGTGCATTAATTCTATGAGGACACATATTATCCACCCATCCACCCAGTAGGCATTCAGCACACATTTATTGAATTCCACCTATAGGCCAGGTACTGGTCAGTCATTAAGAGTGAATAGCACAAATAGTGACCCAGCCTTGAAGTAGCTGAGATTCTAACTAATTAGGATCTTCTCTAGTGGAAGAGAGTGCCTCAGGTAGTCCACACAACAGAAATAACATATCACATTTCTTTAGAAGCATGGCAAGCTTTACTCAACATGGGTAGCAGACAGTACAAACCAAGGAGCCATAGCTACTCATGAAATGTTTCAAGATGGGCAGTGGCCAAACAAATTATAACTAGACGGGTAACTGAAGCACATCCACAGTGTTCTGTACTGTGGGAAGTCTACTCGGAGCTCTGTAAGCAAAAAACTTCTTGAAAAAACAAAAGGGAAATGCCAGCTAAATAAAAATTTAATAGATTTATTTACTGCAGAATTTTCTCTGCCTTTAACACGAAGAAGCAAGTGTACATCCAAGATAGGTCTATAGCTTGCATAATTAATAGATCATTTGACTAGAGAGTACCTTTTTATAAAGCATGATTCAAGGCTACCCTTCTGTGGAGCATACCTTTGAAAACGATGGGACAGAGCAAAAAACAGGCCAGTATGGAGCTGTTGATAGAGCTAATTAGGTTTGTTTGACTCATGCTGTGAAAAGTTCTTGGGCAGTACAGTTTAAACTCTTCTGACTAGATGAGTGTAGGAGGAGAAAAACAAAAGATTTCCTTGCTTTTATTTTCTCTCTGAATTGAACTAGTTTACTTTCTAAAAATACATATTCCTGAAGCAGTCAATATAAAGAGGTGTACAGGAAACCATATACCAGATATGAATGTGCCTTCATTTTAAATTTATCAGCTATTAATATTTTCACATTTTGCCATAATTAATATTTTATAGAGATAGTTATATCAGCAAGTATATATCTCAAGATCATCACCCAAATAAGAAACAATAAATGCTTCAGAGGGTGTGGAGAAAAGAGAATCCTTCTACACTGTTGATGGGAATGTAAACTGGTAAAACCACTATGGCAAAGAATATGGAGGTTCTTTAAAAATGAAAAGTAATGCTACCATATGATCCAACAATCCTATTTCTGGGCATATATCTGGAGAAAACCGTAATTCAAAAGGATACAGGCTCCCCAATGCTCACTGCAGTACTATATACAATAGCCAGGATATGGAAGCAACCTTAATGTTCATCAACATAGGAATGGATAAAGAAGATGTGGTACATATATACAATATAATATCACTCAGCCATAAAACAGAATGAAGTAATACTATTTGCAGCAACATGAACGGACCCAGAGACTGTCATACTGAGTGAAGTAAGTCAGAGAGAGAATGGGAAATACGATATTGCTTATATGTGAAATCTAAAAAAGGGTACAAATGAGCTCATCTACAAAACAGAGATAGAGTTACAGGTGTAAAAAACCAACTTAAGGTTACCAGGGATAAGGAGGGGAGGGATAAATTGGAAGTTGGATTAACATATACATGCTACTATATATAGTTAATTAATAAGGACCTACTATAATATATAGCACAAGAAACTCTACTCAATATTCTGTAATGGCTTATATGGGAAAAGAATCTAAAAAAAAAATAAGTTGGATACATATGTGTGTATGGCTGATTGACTTTGTCATGCACTTGAAACTAATACAACATATGAATCAACTATACTCCAATAAAAATAAAATAAAATAAAAATAAGCAAGCCTGAAGAACAATTTTAATACAAACAAAAATCAAGTTGCAGAATGTATTCTGTAGTACCATAGGTAAAGTTTCAACGTCTTCAAAAATTATTAAACAATGTCTTGTAGATTCACAAATAATGAGCTAAAATACGGAAGCGTTCATGAAAATTATACACACTGAGTTTTAGATTGCAAATTTCTCTAGAAATAATGGGATGGAAGTGTTTTCCATTGTGTCTAAAATATGTAATTCCTCAATGAAAACAAAAACAGTATATGAAACCTGTAAGAAATAATGCATATTTATAAAGGTGGGTGATGACTTTCTTAGGTCCATTTCCCAGGGACTAGAATTTGAGACTGTGATTTGTGGACATTCAAGAGGAACTTCTTAAAGAAAATGAGGAAAAAAGGACTGGACAGAGGGAAAAGTGACTAGAGGGGTATGTACCATCTTATCCCTCAGGGATGTCTGAAGCTGGGATGACTCTTCAGAGACTTCCCAAATTGAGGCAAGTACCTTGACTATCTATAAACTGCAAAAGTAGATAGGCTTTCAGCTGACCCTGAGAAGAGGTGAAAGTCTGGGCAAGACAGTTCTCTTTAGCCAAGAGCATTTCAGTGCACAGTGCTAGCCTTCAGCTGCGGGGGGAAGCGGGCCACGCTTTGGTCTGAAAGGCAAATCTGTTATTCACCAGCCACAGTTTTCACTACAATGATGTGCCTTGTGTCATTTTATTATTATCTATTTGTATATTTGAAATACTTCACACTTTTTCAAACTTCAGCATTTAAAAAAGGAAAAAAAAAAAAAAAAAACCTCCCCACCTCAAGTTAACAGTATTTTCCAAAGTATTCCCCCCACACACAGACACACGCACACACCACAACATAAACACTGGGTGTAACCAGGTCATATACTTGCAATTTTGATGTTTTTCTGTTTTTGGCAACTGGAGATTATCTTCTCTCTCTCTCCCCACCTTTCATTGTTTGGAATGCCTTGTTATGTTATTTTTAAAAGTACAGTTTATTCAGCATATTTACCTTTATGTTATAGGAAAGTTTAGTTGGCCTTCTTGCTGGAACATGGCTGTTTTCCTTACAGTGTCAATTCTGAAATGATTCTAAAAGAATAAAATCAAGATAATTCCATTATTAGAATATACCACTCTCCCTTAATCATCCAAATTTCCCTCCCTTCACCCCAGTAAAAAAACGTTTAGTTTCATATAAAATTGTGTCTTTTAATTTTGCACTATTGTTTTCAGTCAGTATCATAAAGTCCACTAAGGTTCTTACACTCACTAAATCAGGATCCACCAACTATGATTCAAGAGACATATCAGAACCATGCCTGTTTCTGTTACACAGCAATGATGCTCATTCATTTACATACCGTCTGTGGTAGCCCTGCCCTGCAGTTGCAGAATTGATAGCTGTGACAAAAACCATATGGCCCACAAAGCCTGAAATATTTACTATCTGGCCCTTGACAGAAAATGCCTACCATCCCTGCTTTAAAAGCCTCAGCTGTTTCTATATTTTGCTTTTAGAAAATTCATACAAGGTGAACTCAGCAGTGGCCAGGGTTATCACATTTGGCCACTTGACCTTTCTTTACTGTTTTTCAAACAGAAACTAAAAAATGTATGAACGCCTGTTATAGGCAATGTTTTCTTGTAGCTTTGCAAGAAAAATCTTAACTGCAAGAGGTCACTGTGAAGAAACCGTTTCTTTTCCTAAAATATGCTTCAACTATAAAGAATAAGGAGAAAACAGCATTTAGATCTATTTTTGCAGTTTATAGATAATCACAAATTAATGACTCAAGAAATAAACAGTAGTGGTTTATATTTGTACACATGCATACACACACACACACACACACACACACACACAAAACATGTATATTCAGAGAGTCAGTTCTGCAGTAGGTTGATAAGATGTCCAAGGTTCCCCAGGAGAAGATAGTGGTCTGGGGCTCTCAAGGAGAAAAGGACATTCTTTTCTACATTGCTTTGTCTTCAGTTCAGTTCAGTTCAGTCACTCAGTAGTGTCTGACTCTTTTTGACTCCATGAATCGCAGCATGCCAGGCCTCCCTGTCCATTACCAACTCCCGGAGTATACTCAAACCCATGTCCATCAGGTCGGTGATGCCATCCAATCATCTCATCCTCTGTCATCCCCTTCTCCTGCCCCCAATCCCTCCCAGCATCAGGGTCTTTTCCAATGAGTAAACTCTTCGCAGGAGGTGGCCAAATTATTGGAGTTTCAGCTTCAGCATCAGTCCTTCCAATGGACTGGTTGGATCTCCTTGCAGTCCAAAGGACTCTCAAGAGTCTTCTCCAACACCATAGTTCAAAAGCATCAGTTCTTTAGCACTCTGCTTTCTTCACAGTCCAACTCTCACATCCATACATGACCACTGGAAAAACCATAGTCTTGACCAGATGGACATTTGTTGGCAAAGTAATGTCTCTGCTTTTTAATATGCTATCTAGGTTGGTCATAACTTTCCTTCCAAGGAGTAGCGTATTTTAATTTCATGGCTGCAATCACCATCTGCAGTGATTTTGGAGCCCAAAAAATTAGTCTGACACTGTTTCCACTGTCTCCCCATCTATTTCCCATGAGGTGATGGAACCAGATGCCATGATCTTAGTTTTCTGAATGTTAAGCTTTAAGCCAACTTTTTCACTCTCCTCTTTCACTTTCTTCAAGAGGCTTTTTAGTTCCTCTTCACTTTCTGCCATAAGGGTGGTGTCATCTGCATATCTGAGGTTATTGATATTTCTCCCGGCAATCTTGAGTCTAGCTTGTGCTTCTCTCAGCCCAGCGTTTCTCATGATGTACTCTGCATATAATTTAAATAAGCAAGGTGACAATATACAGCCTTGATGTACTCCTTTTACTATTTGGAACCAGTCTGTTGTTCCATGTCCAGTTCTAACTGTTGCTTCCTGACCTGCATACAGGTTTCTCAAGAGGCAGGTCAGGTGGTCTGGTATTCCCATCTCTTTCAGAATTTTCCATAGTTTATTGTGATCCACACAGTCGAAGGTTTTGACATAGTCAATAAAGCAGAAATAGACATTTTTCTGTAACTCTTGCTTTTTTGATGATCGAGCGGATGTTGGCAATTTGATCTCTGGTTCCTCTGCGTTTTCTAAAACCAGCTTGAACATCTGGAAGTTCACAGTTCACATATTGCTGAAGCCTGGCTTGGAGAATTTTGAGCACTTTACTAGTGTGTGGATGAGTGCAATTGTGCGGTAGTTTGAGCATTCTTTGGGATTGCCTTTCTTAGGGACTGGAATGAAAACTGACCTTTTCCAGTCCTGTGGCCACTGCTGAGTTTTCCAAATTTGCTGGCATACTGAGTGCAGCACTTTCACAGCATGATCTTTCAGGATTTGAAATAACTCAACTGGAATTCCATCACCTCCACTAGTTTTGTTCGTAGTGATGCTTTCTAAGGCCCACTTGACTTCACATTCCAGGATGTCTGGCTCTAGGTGAGTGATCACACGACTGTGATTATCTGGCTCGTGAAGATCTTTTTTGTACGGTTCTTTTGTGTATTCTTGCCACCTCTTCTTAATATCTTCTGCTTCTGTTAGGTCCCTACCATTTCTGTCCTTTATCAATCCCATCTTTGCATGAAATGTTCCCTTGGTATCTCTAATTTTCTTAGTCAATATAACAATGTACCTTGCTCAAGGGCATGTTTCTCCTTAACAAGAACCTTCTGACTAATCCTGTCATCTTAAAATGTATATTATGGAAGTGGGTCTGGAAAGATCTTTCTATTATTCATTCTAATCTTGTTATCTTAAAATATAAATTATGGGAGTGGGTCTAGTGAGATCTTTACAACCTTGAGACATTTTTTTGATTTATTGTAATAACTAATTTAAAAAGTATATAACTCCCTTGCTAACACTAGCAAGGCAGGCACTCTCCGTCCCCCTTCTGATGTCTATGTCAGAAGCTTTCTCTGTCCCTGTTCTTACTTTAATAAAACTCTGCTGCACAAAAGCTCTTGAGTGATCAAGGCTGGTCCCTGGTCCTGAAGCTAAATTTCCTTCTTCAGAGATCACAAAACTGACATCATTCACCATAAGCTATCAATATGACACTACTTCATGTGAACTGGCCACTCGTCCTCTGTAAGGACCAAACCCATTGGGTTGTCACCTAGGAGCATGTTGTCTGATGCTGATATACATTTGTCTCTTAGAGTCGGACACCACTGAGAGATGAACACTTTCTCTGGGTCTTTTATTAATAATCTTAAAATTGCATTTTTAAATGTAGCTCAAGAAATCTCATCAGCACACAACACCGGAATAAGGTAAGCAACTTTTAAAGATATATAGATAGATATATAAATATAGATGTGGATAACAGAATAGAGATGCATATATATATATACATATACATATATATATATATATATGTGCATTCTTCTGAATCTTACTAGTGCATTTTTCTCCTTTCTTATTTATGTGGACATTTCCATGGGTCTCATGCCAATTTTTATTTACATAATTATTCTGCATGAAGGAATACCCATCCAGATGTTTGTCCATAAACTGGACATTGTCATTTCCTTTATTGTTTTTTTTTTTTTCAGTACTGCTTGATTTCTGATAGCATCCTTTGATCAGACCTTAAGCTCAACAGCTGGCTGATATATTAATAAATTTACATGGTGAGTTCTGAGGTCCAGGGATCATGTGCTGAGAGAGCAGGACATGTGGGGAGCAGAGCCAGGCATATGCCTTTACTGCTTTTCTTGTTTAAAAGATCTGAGCTGGGGTCATTTCTCTTACATGTCTTTTTTGCTTGACTAGGAATACAGCATCTCTTCTGGTCAATTGCTGCCATAACTTGAGAGAAAATTCCCGTTCTAAGAGTGCTTCCCATGGCTGAAAATGCATGTAGTAGGAAACAGGGGCTGCCCCAAAATAAGGACTCATGGACACGACTAAAGTGACTTAGCAACAGCAGTGTTATCTACAAGCAGTGTCAAGATGGGTTTCAGTGCTGTTCTTTCCACCTGCCCTCTCCATTAGCTCTTGGCCCTTTAGATTAAATGCCACATCAAGATTTTTTGGTATATATGATAAAGTGTTGGAAGTCTTGACATGTATAATACATCGACTGACAATGTAAAAAAATATTTTTTTAATCTATAGGTGGATTTTAAATGGGGAAGGGTAGGGAAGCATATGCTTAGATATTTTATTTATATTTTTATCCTATAATATAGATTTTAATTCAGAGATTTCCTCCTATATCTTCCATATAAGCCCAGTAATTTTCAAAGTATAATTTCAGATGGAAACACAAAAGTAAGCTATCTCAATTTACAGTTTGCTGCAGGAAACACAATAAGGAGAGAAGGAAGGAAAGAAAGAAAGAAAGAAAATAGCCTTTTAGAGCCTTTTTCTAATTTCAAATGTAATATACAGTGACCTCTTTTTGATAACACATTTACATGACAATGCTTTAAATGACAGGCTGGGAGAAATACATAGAACATATATTCTCATGTGATTCAGCAGTACCCCTAGTTATTTTAACAAGTCACATTTTAATTTGTGCTTTCTTAATTTCTTGGTGTGACAACTCATTTGTGCTCTTTTTATTTTAATAAATTATGAATAAAGTATTTATGATATAATATTCCATCTTTCATGATCTCAAATTCAGATGTTCTCACTCAGTCTTTAATTTTCATTTCGTCAATCAAGGTAATACAGCTGAATATTTACTTATGAATGTAAAATACTCACATGCAACCATACTAACACTTATTAACAAACAAAAATATTAAGATCCACCAAATATACACTGGAAAATTAAATGAACACATCTTTCTGGTTTTCAGGTAAATTTTAAAAGTGATAATATTGCTAATTATTATCAAAATTCAAATTCTACTCCTTAGGTATTTTCTACAAGATGGCACCATACTAGATATTTTGCATATATTTTGGGTTGTCTTTAATAACTTAATTTATTACATTATGCTCTTTTCCCCCATTTTCAGATGAAATAATCAAGAGTTAGCTTATATCACTCATCCAAGGTAACTTACTGAAAAATGGCAGAATTAAGATTTCAATCATGGTCTGCTATACTCCAAATTCTAAACTCTGAACTACTACAGTACATGATTTTACTCAATTAAAATCCTAAAGGATACTACTTTCATAGTAAAGATAGCAAGTGCCATTTATCAAATCCTCCAACAGAAAAAGAACAATCAGACCTCCAGGGATTGGCAGCAAGTTCCTGCCTCAAAGTGGATAACTATATACCATTTGGCAAACAGCTACTCTTTTGCTTCTGTACCCTGACAGAATGTCTAACCATGGACGTCATTTGACCACATGGCCATAGCTATGTACTGTCAAACTCATGATGTCATAGGTTGAACTAGTCCAAGAGCAATTCATTGTAATATGAAAGTGGTATGTTCAAATGTAAGTAAGGCAGCATCCTTGCATAAGCAGATAGTTCAGTTCTTCTCTCTCAGCTCATATCTATGACCACATTAGGGATTTTTTTTTTTACCAGATAATAGAGAAATAAAAAGGCCATGCCTCAAACACCTGAGTCTACAGTTTGTGTAGAAAAGGAAGCAATCCAAGATAACAATGCAAATGGACTAATGAGAAATGGCATATGACTGGCTGAATTTCCATGGGCCTTGGAGGAGACAGTTAGAAGACAGGACAGAAAGATCTGGGAAAGAGGCATATGAATGTTAGAAGTGGTCACAGTATTTGTAGATTTTGTATTATGTAACAATGTTAATCCAGAAACACATTCAATGAAATAAAGTACTGAATTACCAAATAGTCAAAGCAACTCTGCATTTTCCCATCAGCCTCCCTGTTGTCTGCCACCCCATTCCTCATACAGTGAGCTCATGAATGGATCAGGCATTAAGTCAGAGATAGAATATACACATGTATTCCCTCTCACTAAGACTGATATAGCTACTGCTTCTGCCAAATGTTGAACCTGCCACAACACAAACCAGCATTACACCCTGATTATTATCCAACAAGAAAACTTTTTGGTGGCAAGTTTATTACACTGGATTTTTCTTACCTTAAAATACAGCTAATCATCTTGACTGGAATCAGCATATATTCTAAGTTTGGCTTTTCCATTCTTGCCAACAGGACCCAAGCTAACATACTATGCAAAGATATTCAGAATATCTGATATATCAACACAGAATCCTGCATAACACCACCACAGACCAAAGGACCACCATCATACCAAAGGAGATATAGTGGACACGTGACCGTGGGTGTCCTACAACAAACGATACTACCCCAGAGCTGCTTCCTTGACCCAGCTGGGGTACCAGCTCAAAGACAGCAGCATGTGAAAAGTCCCCAGTTAGTGGAAGAGATGGAATAGCAACTAAGGGGACAGAAATAGGGGCACCCTTAATTATTATCACTCACAATAACCCATGTAGGAAAATTGTATTTCCATTCTCTGTGATCTTAAAACCTTGAGTTTTGGGTTCCCAATGGCAGGAAAATGTCACCAGGAGACACAGACTTTCATTAAACTTTATTTTCTGGCTTACATCTATTCATTTTGAGTTTTTTGAGCCGAGAGACCAGAGGCAAAGAAAGGAGTCCAGGAGTAACTCACCCTGACCTAGGGGTTATGGGGCCAGAGATAAGTATATCTGGCATCCTGGTGATCCACTTGGGAGTCATTTGGCACTGTTACAGTTTCCCTGGTGGCTCAGACGGTAAAGCGTCTGCCTGCAGTGAGGGAGACACAGGTTCGATCCCTGGGTCAGGAAGATCCCCTGGAGAAGGAAATGGCAACCCACTCCAGTACTCTTGCCTGGAAAATTCCACAGATGGAGGAGCCTGGTGGGCTATAGTCCATGGGATTGCAAAGAGTCAGACATGACTGAGCAACTTCACATTCACTTTGGCACTGTTATGAAGATGAGGTTCACCCCCATCAGATATGCCACCCAGGCCAACAGAAGAGGAATATACAAGGGGTTGTAAAAGAGAGAGAAAAGAAATGATGAGCATAATATGTGGCTTCAGGGTCTACTAACTAATCTTCATCTTCTAAGTTACCCAAAGAAGAGAGGGCATGAAGTCTGGAAGACTCTCAGATGAGGTGATCTTACTGCACAAACCAAGTGAATGTGGGTGACAAATGATGTGGACTGTAGCACGTGTCATGCTGTACCCAAGACTCCCCTTTAATGAAGGGGACACATTTCTTTGGCCTTTGGGATCACTGCTTGTTATGGCTCATGGCCACATCTCTCTCTGGGTATTACCTTAGAGAGGTATGCACCCAGGGAGGCACCCAGGATTGTGCTGCTAGACTGGAGCTCCGAAAGCAAAACCCTGAAATAATTAATTACATGATGGCTGATATCAAGGTGTCAACGGTTTAATAACCAGTTTGCAAAATTCTTGGATAACTAGCAGTTGGCTCATCACTCCACTGGCTCACAGGTTTGCCCTCTGCTCTGGGGGTGGCCTGCATTGAACAACAATAATGGTGTACTAGGACACATATGAAGGTCAAACCCACATTCAGAATGTTTTTACTACATTGCTTCAACAGTTTAACTTCTCCTTCTGCACAAACTCACTTTCCTCCTCCTTACAGACACTTTCATAGAAGAGTTCTAATAAACATCTTGAACATAATTTTTATCTCAGAGTCTATTTTTAGGGAACTAAGGTCAGCAGAGTCACTGGGGAAAAAAAAAACAAACTTCATTCTCTTCCCTCATTTAAACATTTTTCCTAACAATGATATTTATATTTTAGGAAGCAAAAAGTGAATATTTTCCACAAGCTTAACATGCCATTAAAGAGTAGAACAGAAAGGATTAGAAAAGCAACAGACAAAACAGGTAATTTCAACACCCATGTTAGCAGTGCAAACATGTCATGTGTGTGTGGTGGAAACACTCACCATTTAAGATTTACAATGTTACCCTGACAAGATGACAATTTGCTTTCTATGTAGGTTTATATTAAAAGATTTTTAAATATTTTTTGATATACATTTTTGAAAATGTTAAGTATCATCACCTAAAATGGAATTTGTGATCTGGTCATCATGTTTATTGCATAACAATATGAGAACAAGTTTTGTAGAATACTTATTCCAAAATTCTAAGGAAGTCAAACAAAAGTAAATAATTGCCCTGCATTTTTTCCCATCAACAAGAATCTAATTTTGCCCATATTCTATGAAATGCAGGATTGTTAAGTCTTTTTGAAGCATTTGACTGGCAGATAAGGATGAAAATTGTCAGATGCCTGATGGCTAATCTCATGTTTCCGCTGTACATTCAGTTAAATGTGACATTAAATGATTTCTGAGGAAAATACATTTTCTACCCATCTGCTTTGAAGATACCTTCTAACTTCTCATTGTTTAAAAAATTTCCCAGGATGTTGTACTCAGAAAAAAAAATATATACTATTGAATAGAAATTTTTCCAACAGAGAAAATATTAATGCACATGAATAAAACTAAAAGTAAAACCTAAATTATTTGGTAGCTAAGTCCTTAATCTGCCCCTTCCCCAGAAATAGTCCTTACATATAATTCTAAAGGTACAGATGTATATTTTGATAAGATAACATTCTTTTGCTGAGCTTGGAAAATGAATTTTAGAATGCACCAACTTAAAGAGAAAGGAAGATATCTACAGAGAGCATAGGCAACCTAATTTTGAAATAATTCTGAAAATTTGACACACTTCATGATGTTCATCTGAACATCTGAGATCCTGCCCTGTTAACGATTAGGTGTTAACACCTAAAATCTTATTAAGTAGAGTATAAGAAAAAAGGAAAATACCAATTGATACTGTATAATGTTGCAGACCCTATATTATACCCATTACAATCATTATTTTATTATTCTTCACCCACATCACTGTAGGCTATTTTATCTCTATCTGATGGACTGGGAAGATAAATACCAGTTAATTGGCCAGAGTTAGACAGCTGTATTTTTTCCACTGTCTCTGATACTTAAACACGAGCAGGATTCAGGCACCAGTTCCCTGACCACATGCCTTCCCTACCTTCTACCTTTACTTTCTAAGTGACCTCCTCAAAACAATGGCTTTAAATAGCACTGTCTTAGTTATCTATTGCTATGTAACAAATTACTCCAAATTCAGCAGTTTGAAAAAACAGATATTTATTATCTCACATGGCTTCTGAGGATGAAGTATTCATCAGTGGCTTAGGTGGATGGTTCTGATTCAAGGTCTCTCCTGAAGTTAGAATCTCGCTCTCAGCTATGGTGAAGATTATCTGAAGCCTGGAATCAAGTTGGAGGATCTGCTTCCGAGATTGATTTCTCATGTGGTTATTGGAAAGAGGTCTCAGTTTCTTCCTGGGTTGTGGAAGAAGACCTCTGTTCTTCTTGATAAGGGCCACTCTGCAGTGCTACCTGATAACATGACACTGGACTTCCCCAGAGCAGAACTCCAAGAGAACTAGGCAAAACCACAATGTCATATAACATGGCCTTGGAAATAACATACCAAGACTTTTGTCATTTCCTGTTGTTCACACAGATAACCTCAGTATAGAGTGTGAGAGGTCTAAACAAGGGTGTGGATACCAGGAGGCAAGATGATGCCCCGTGTAAATGAAGCTTTTCTACTTTAATTCCTTAAGTATCTCTCTCCTCAAGTGCAAATGCTCTCTAAATCTGAAGGTCTGTGAAACTAAAGAGATAAGTCATGTGCCCTACATACTGGACAAAGACATACTAAATGCCTCTCTGAAATAAGCTCTTCTCTACTTGGGTTTATCCTAAGCCAGGTGAGGAACAATGCTTTTCAGTTTCTTGGAATCTCTGTTGTTTGATCAGGAGGACCTATGAACCATACAATTACTGTCCTTAGATGACCTGATGTTTGACCAGAATGACACTCTGATGTACACTTTTGATTTTTCTGAGGTCCTAACAGAGGATTTTTATAGTCATACTTTATGCCTTATCTTTAGTCCACATTTCCTAGCAGTGTCTTGGGTTTGATCATTGTTTAGAAGCTATCTCTTATTTTAGCATCACTTTCACACAAGGAAACCTAAAAATTTTCAACACCATTAAGTCTCAACTCCTTCAGGTTTAACAATCCTTCTAGTTCCTGTCTCATATGTTACTTATAAGCAGTAAGATAAAAAATAAATGGGCTCTCTAAAACTCTGGCTGGAAATCTCGTTAGTGACACCATCCAATTCACTAGACACTTTTTCTACTTTCCTCATTAATGTAGGAAATGGTGTTGCTGAACATTCCATCACTACATAAAAGGATTGCCTTCACTACAGTTTCCAAAAAGATTTTCCTTACTTTCATCAATCATGGATTCCTCAAGGGCCAAATTTCCTCAGGGCTCTACAAGCTTTTATAAATACCCTCATCCAGGCTTCTCAGATCCACTCACTGACTTATTCCAAAACCACTTCCACAATTTTAAGTTTTAGTTAATACTTGCATATTCCCAGCACTAATCTGTATTAGTTAGCAATGGCTACATGAGAATTTACCTCCAAATTGTGTAGCTTGAAAACTACATATCTTATTTGGCATGTTTTCTGAGGATTTGGAAATCCAGGAGAAGCATAGCAAGGTGATTTCAGGCAGGCTCTCTAATGAGGCTGTAGGAAAGCTCTTAGCTGCAGCTGAGGTCATCTGAGAATTTGACTGGGACTGAAGGGCTTGCTCCCAAGATAGCTCTTTTATGTGGCAGAAGACTCTGTTCCTCACCACATGCACTTCTCCACAGGGCTGCCTGAATATCCTTACAACATGGTAGATGACTTCCCCCAAAGAAAGTGATCCAAGAGAGTAAGGAAGAAGCCATATGCCTTATGTATAACTGTAATAATTAACATTATGAGTCAACATGGCTGGGCTATGGGGTCCAGATGTAGGTCAAACATTATTCTGGATTTTTTTTGTGAAAGTGTCTTTGGATGAGATTAACATTTAAAAATTGGTGCACTTTGATTCAGGTGGTTGATTAAAGGGACCATCTTCAATTCAGATGCAAACCCTCCCCTCCCATCACAGATCCTTTTCATGGAGAGGCAGTTTTTTGACCAAAAATCTCTAAATATCCAAAAGTGTCCTTAGCGGGTTGCCAGATAATAAACCAGAAACTCAGGGGCAAAAGAAATGCTGTGGGTGCTCATTACTCCCATATCTTATTAATTTTGATATCCCCAGATTCTGGCACAAAGGATTCTCTCAGTAAATGTCTATTGAACAAATGATATCTCTTCTGCCAACTTCTTTTTCGATGGCAGGCCATGAACTATTTTTAAACTTAGCCTCCTCTAATAGGACAGTGTACTTCCCTGGCAGCTCAGATGGTAAAGCATCTGCCTGTAATTCAGGAGAACTGGGTTCTATCCCTGGGTTGGGAAGATCCTCTGGAGGAGGGCATGGCAAGCCACTCCAGTATTCTTGTCTGGAGAATCCCCATGGACAGAGGAGCCTGGTGGGCTCCAGTCCATGGGGTTACAGAGTTGGGCATGACTGTGTGACTAAGGACACACACAATAGGACAGGGAGTAACTGGAATCTTGTTTTAAGGAATAACTCACAGAACTGGAAAAGGTCACTTTTCATTCCAATCCCAAAGAAGGGCAGTGAAAAATAATGTACAAAGTACTATACAATTGCATTAATTTCACATGCTAGCAAGGGCATGCTCAAAATCCTCTAAGTTAGGCTTCAACAGTATGTGAACCAAGAACTTCCAGATATAAAAGCTGAATTTAGAAAAGGCAGAGGAACCAGACCAAATTGCCAACACTAGTTGGCTCACAGAAAAAGCAAGAGAACTCCAGAAAAACATCTACTTCTGCTTCATGGACTACACTAAAGCCCTTTAAATCCACTATGTGGATCACAAATAACTGTGGAAAATTCTTCAAGAGATGGGAATACCAGACCACCTTACCTGTCTCCTGAACAACCTGTATGCAGGTCAAGAAGCAACACTTAGAACCAAACATGAAACAACAGACTGGTTCCAAATAGGGAAAGGAGTATGTTAAGGCTGTATATTGTCACCCTGCTTATTTAACTTCTAAGCAGAGTACATCATGTGAAATGCTGGGCTGGATGAAACACAAGCTGGAATCCAGATTCCTGGGAGAAATATCAATAACCTCAGATATGCAGACGATACCACTCTTATGGCAGAAGGCAAAGAGGAACTAAAGGCCCTCTTGATGAAAGTGAAAGAGAAGAGTGAAAAAGCTGATTTAAAACTCAACATTCAGAAAACTAAGATCATGAAAGCTGGTCCCATCACTTCATGCAAATAGATGAGGAAACAATGGAAACAGTGACAGACTTCATTTTCTTGGGCTACCACGATGGTGACTGCAGCCATAAAATTAAAAAGACACTTGCTCCTTGGAAGAAAAATCATAACAAATCTAGACAACATATTAAAAAGCAGAGACATTACTTTGCCAACAAAGGTCTGTCTAGTCAAAGCTCTGGTCTTTCCAGTGGTCATCTGTGGATGTGAGAGTTGGACCATAAATGAGGCTGAGCGCCAAAGAATTGATGCCTTTGCGGTCCATGGGGTCACAAAGAGTCGGACACGGCTGAGCGACTGAACGACAATGATCTCTTTAAATGCATGAGCCAATCCCTTAAATGAGTTATTCATCAATCAGTCAATCAATCCATCCCCCTCTCTCCCTCCCTCCTCCTCTGTTTCTCTTGAGAACTCTGACTAAAACAGTGACCTGATCTCAGAAGTGGCAAGCCATCTTTCATCCTTTTGCATATTCTATTAGTCACACAGACCTAGCCTGTTAAAGGCAGGGAGGGGACCTAACAAGATCATGAATACCAGGGGCCAGGAATCATTTGGGGTCACTTAAGAGACTGGCTGTGAATCCTGTGGAAAGAGGAGTCTGGCGGGCTACGGACCACAGAGTCTCAAAGAATCAGACATGACTGAAGTGACTGAGCACAGCACAGGAGGATGGCTGTCACAGCTATCTATAATCTGATGATATTCAAGTTTATCTTTTCAGTGACAGCGTCTCCCTTGCATTATGGATTTGTAAATCTGACTGGATATTCAACATCTATACTTAGGTGTAAATAAGCAATAAAAGTTAAACACAACTCATGACTCACTGAGTATCACCACCACCTGACCTGTTCATTCATTAAGGTTCTCACTTACAGTTACTAGCACTATTGACTGTCTTGCTCCTCAGATCAAACTCTGATTTCAATCTTGGTTCTTCTGTCTCACACTCTATATCAGATGGATGAGCCTGTCAACTCTAACTTTAAAAACATTCTGATATCAATATTTTTCACTTTTCATAACCTTCATAACTCTCTCATCCAAGCCACTATCATCACATGAAAGTGCAATTATAGAAAAAGAAATACCTTCTCTTCGTTCTGCTACCATCAACAAGGACCTAAATTTGCCAGTACATTTTGAAATATTTTTAAGATTAAATAACATGCTGTCTATGACTACATACTTAAAATTCATAATGCCCGATGTATGGTTTTGGGGGAAGCCCTGATTTTGATCTCTTGGCAAGAGTTTCTGAATATGGCCTCAGCATGTTCTGATGGGGCTTAAAATTTTTTCCACAGACTTTTTTCTTTTGCTTGTTTTAGTCCCTCTTGAACTCTTTGTCAACCACTACTTGGCATTTTGAATGGGAAGGTGTCACCATTTATCAAATTAAAAATGCACATACAAATGCATTTTAATGTGCAATGTACACTAAAAAGCATCCCTCGAAAATTATATGACCCAGCTTTACAATGTAATTCTAGCATTAAGACATTTTATCACAATAGAATTACCAGTTCTAATTTGTTTATTTCTTTCCCCCCTATCAATTAGTCTTCTCCCAGACCAGCTAATACCTTTTTCCTTTATTAATGGTACAATGGAAGAATACTTGCTAAGATGGGAGTGGTTTGAGCCTCCAAGTTTTCAATAAATACAGTAAATGGCGTAGAAAATGTTTCTTATGTCCCCACATCAAACTCTGTATGGGGTGTGGAGAAAGACCCTCCTAGGGCTCTTTATGAAACTGCAGCCTTTTAAGGACTCCTTAGAGAAACGGATGTTCATACTTGACTACGTAGACTAAACTTCTTTAAGAAGGTAGAAAGCAGTGTCACAAAGAAGGCTACCTTTCTTGAGTTCATGGTATACATCTCCTTCTTGAGATGACAGGTCAGCTTTTAATCACATTTCCTTCTCTAAATGACTTAGGTTGGTATTTAGTTATCTATACAGATAAGTAAAAATTACTCCAAACCTTTGAATTTTAGTACAACACTGACTGTCTCACTATTTGTGGCCTAGGAGTCTGAGAGCAGCTTAGATAGATAGTCCTGGCTCAGAGTCTCCCATGGGGTCATGGTCAAGCTGTTAGCCAGGACTGTAGTCATGTGGAGCTCACTCAAGTGGTCTGGGCAGGCCACAGGTCCTCACTGGCTATTAGCTGAATACCCAAATCCCTTACCATATACATTTCTCCACAGGGCTCCTCGCAAGGTGGCAGCTGGCTTCCCCAAGGCAGGTAAACCCAGAGAGAGTTCAAGGCATGAGCCAGTTATAATCTCTCAAGTGGTATATCATTAGTGTCCTGTATTTTATTCATTAGAAGTGAGCCATAAATGCAATTCACATTCAAATTGGGTATAGTGAAGCTCCACTTCCTGAGCAGAGGAAGCACCAAAAAATTAGTGTGAATTTGCTTAAAATCACCCCAGCCAGATAATCATTTCCTGCAGGTCACCCCTGGCCCAGATCTGTTGTCAGTCCTGATGGACTCACCAAGCCCTTCTCCAGGGACTCATACCCTCTCTGGAGGAAGACAATCTACTGCTCTGGCTATAATAACAATATAAAACTTTATGCACATTTGTTTCATTTTGAAACAACAGCAAACTACAGAAGTAAAATGAAACGCCAGACTTATCTTGTAGCCACTTTCTAGTGGTCCTGAGAGTGAACACCAGAGCCAAATACTTTAGTTCCCATGCTGCCTCTGCCACTCAAATTTTGTGCAACTTCAAAAACTGATTTAAACTCTACATTCCTAAAATTTCTCATCTGCAAAATGCAGGTGATAACAACACCTACCCAGTAGGTCTGCTGAGATGATTAAGAAAGTTATTAGAAGCAAAGTGCTTAGATTACTGCCTAGCTGATAGTAAATCTTTTGAAAGTATCATTATCTTAATTATCATTATTATTTTAATTGAAGTAGTATCTATCCACTAGTCCCAATCATGATCTATTAAAAGGATATTCATTCCACAAACATAAGGACTTGCTAATAAACCAGAGACTGTTTCAGGCACTGGTGGTTCAGTAGTGGAGAAAACAGACAAAAATCCTGCCTTTTGGGAGCTTCTATTTTTGTGAGTTTTGCTCAGTCACTCATAAGTTTCCTCTGTAGCTTTAGTAAAAATATGAGAAGGAGACAACAGCAACTGATAGGTCTGGAGAGCAAAACTGAAAATATAAAGAGGGTGCTGCTTGAAAAAGTGTGTCTTAATCTTCAGAAGAGTATTCCACTACCCTGCTCTATGCATTTTCAAGAACAAAGTAGAGTAAGTCTTGGCCTTGCCAGTAACCTGCTGTGTCAATCCGAGCATATCACTTGTATCTCAGGATGTTTCCCATCTACAAAATGCAGTTGATGGGGTTCTACTGCATTCATGTTTTTTAAATCTTTTAAAAAATGTCTTCAAAAAAAGACCAGAATACCTCTGAGATGCTTCCAAGATTCTGCAAGCATTTTACTGTAATTTTACCTAATTTATTTACCAATATTTTATTTTGAAACTTCAATAAAAACCTCATGTAATCAAATGGACTATGTGTGTGGGGGCTGAGTCATTTCCAACTCTTGCGACACCCTGGGCTATAGTCCTCCAGGTTCCTCTATTCATGGAATTTTCTGGAGTGGGTTGCCATTTCCTACTCTAGAGGATCTTCCAGATCCAGGGATTGAACTCACATCTCTTGCATCTCCTGCACCGGCAGGTGGATTCTTTACCACTGAGCCACCTGAAAGTGAAGTGAAAGTGAAGTCACTTAGTCGTGTCCGACTCTTTGTGACCCCATGGACTTAGCCCACCAGGCTTCTCCATCCATGGAATTTTCCAGGCAAGACTACTGGAGTGGGTTGCCATTTCCTTCTTCAGGGCATATTCCCAACCCAGGGATCGAACCCAGGTCTCCTGTATTGTAGGCAGACGCTTTACAGTTTGAGCCAACTGGGAACCCCCAAATCAACTTTACCAAGTATTAGTATGTTAGAGTCTCCATGGATTAAGATTTTGCCCTAATAATGTATCTACTAAGAAAAAAGCCATGCAGATGAACTTATAAAACAGATACTAAGTTTTGCTTTGATCTTTTTTCTATATTGCAATTCTGTGTAAGAGGTGAATTGAAATAGAGTATCATAAGGTGATTTTGAAATTCATTTGTCTATTAATGACTAAAATTCTGAGCCACTATTACTTGCCAGAATGGATCTTAAGTATTCCATGCATAATATTTCACTTAAATTTAAAAGTAACTCTATGATGTCATCATGCCTATCTTTCTATTAGAAAGTGAAGAAACTCAGGCTAGATAGAATAAGTAAATTGCCTAATTTCGTATAACTTGCTATGGCACAGTCAGAATTTTATTTGAGGTCTCAACATATGCACTTTTTTTTTTAACCACCACAATGCAGTTCTTTTCAGGATCTTTTATTAAGATAATCACCATATTTTCATTCCATTATATAAAAAATTAGCTCATATTTTAAAGGGTGAGTTTGATTGTAAAACTTTCAATATAATGACTTCCCAAGAGACATGTCACATGTATTACTATACTTCCAGACAATCTACTCATCTTTTTCTATTTCAGTCTACTAATCAGTTGCAAAACAACATCACTTCTATGTGTGTGGTTGTTCTCCATCCACAAGTTCAATATTGATGTCCTGTACCAACTCTAGAAGATAAAATCTGTACTCCTTGTATCCAGTCTCATTGCTTATCTGGGCATCCTTTAAATTCTGATCAAAATGACATTTCTAAAGCATACATAGACTCAAGTCTCTAACCTGTAAAGGGAACAAAGGAACCATTATTCCTTCTACATCTACATCCCCCAACCTTGCCTTCAAAGTTTTTCACAATCTAGTCCCAGTCTAGTTTTCTAGAACATTTTATCATTATATTAACAGTCCTTTCACTTTAAACTCTGGTATTTCTTTAAAACCTATACACACAAATCCAAAATCACCATTTCATATTGCAGTGCCTGAAATACTATCTGAAATGGCATGAGCATCAAGAAATGCTTGTTGAAGAAAACTGTCCATGATTATGTCCAGTAATTGTCAAAAATTATGTACCAGTTATTATTTCAATGTTTAACACAGTAAACCAGAGTACAAAAACACATTAAGTTATAATTCTGCAATAAATCTGGCTCAGTGGCCTCAAACTTTTTTAGAACTCTACTTCATTCACATGACATAACTGAATATAGTAAATCAAGAGACCTAAAGGAATTTGGTGAATATTCTTAAATCCAAGATTTAAATTATGAATTAATGACTAGAAATGAAAGAATTGGCTTCCAAAACTATAAATGTCACATTTCTTGTTTTCTCCAGCTTGATCAGCTTATGGTTAAGCAGCACAATTAATAGCTACTATTTTTGTAAATTATATGAAAAGCAGTATTTTGTCTATCTCTGTGGGTGACATTAAGCTAGCAAAATATTCTATTTGGCATTATCCTGACACCAGTCAATGAAGCCATCAGGCAAATGAAACTGCTTTTGTGATAAGCAGTATAGTAATTGAAAATTGTCATATTTTTTCTCTCCAGGAAAACCTGAAACTTTCATTTCAACATTTTTCATATCACCAGGAAGAAATGAATATTTACCAAACAAGGAAAAGGGCATAACTGGGGTGTCATTTTTCTCAGTGAATTATATACAATGAAGAAAGATAGTAAAACAATCACTCAAATTTAAACCTAAGTTTCTGCAGTGGTAGTGACTGTATAGGCATTGATTCAGATCTACAGGTAAAGGTCTCTACAATGATGTCAGAGAGAAACATCTTCTGAGACATTTGTGGGGTTTACTAAACTGAATGGGCAGTTGCTCTCTTTCATTAGAATCCATTAGTTAGCATGTTAGATGAAAACAGCGATCCAGGCCTGTGAACTGAACCAATTGGTTGGAACCATCAACCAGTTTGGGAAAATCCTGGGCTACAAAACAGGATCAACTTTACCCCAAAGGTTAAAAGCAGATTTCTAGATGAAAATGGAAAACTGAGCATGTAAGTTTCACTGTGTTCTCTTCCCAAATCAAACTGGATCACAAAAAAAAGTAAATGAAAAAAGAATAAATTCACATTGTGTCAAATTAAGGAGAGATTATCATTAGAAGACCGAAATAAATTTTGAAGAATCTCTAGATGATATAAATCAGACCATGTGATGAGCAAAGAAATAAACTAGGGATCAACTGATATTTAAGAAACACACAAAGAGAAGAACCACTGCTCTATTTAAAATGGATAACCAACAAGGACCTACTTACTGTTTAGCACAGGGAATTCTGCTCAATGTTACATGGCAGCCTGGATAGGAGTGCAGTTTAGGAGAGAATGGATACATATATGTGTATGGCTGAATTCCTTTGCTGTTCACCTGAAACTATTATAGCTTTGTCAATCAGTTGTATTCCAATACAAAATTTAAAAAGAGAAGAACCAAAATGAATAAACCAAAATCTGACTCTGGAGAACATAAGAAATTCTGCTGAGAACCAATGCAATTTTAAGTTTTATACTCAAAGTTTTAATTTTTATACTCAAAATTACACAGGTGTTAAATTAATAAAATGTAATAATATTATCCAAAAAAGTAATAATAAAAATACAAAAAACTGCAGTCTGTGGAATTTTGAAAAATAGCATCAAAATTCTGAAATCAATAAAAATCATATGTAATAATATGTTGAAAATGATTTCAGATGAAATTAGTGATCTAACATATAAAGTAATGGAAATTTTCTCACTGTAGATGGAAAAGATATGAGGAAAGACAGGTCCAGAATCATCTGTTTGTAAACTAGCCTAAAATCCATACCCAACTCTTTTCTACTTTAACAGGCAATGTGCTTGAGATAAAATTTATTACTTTTTACTTTAAATTTCTAAGTAGTTTTATTTTCTGAGTAGATGAAGTTCTCCTTTTCTATTCATTTATTCATGTTATATGATCAGATTATCTGTACATATGGCAGCTTAGGCTTTCTATGTTGTTATTTTATGTTGATGATTATGTAAAGATTTATGACTGCCATACTCTTGGTGTGATTGATCAAAATAGAAATTTTAAATAAATCTCTTATTTATCAACTGAACTAAAGGAAAAGGAATGCCAGGTGAGTATCATTTCAATAAAAGGGTGAGGAGTTACACCAGTAACACCTTTACCTAACAGCACAAAGAGCCAGGCATAATAAACCTTCACATCATATATAAGCCCCAGAGGGGAGAAGAGAATTCTGAATACAATATGACAATCACCATCAACTTTCCTCCCATTAATATTCAGATTCACATACCAAACCTATGGATAAGAAAAGTTTTAACTTGAATAGTAAAGCACTGGTTTGCTAAATGGTCAATATTGTATTGGTTTGACCAAACATTTCATTGGGTTTTTCCATATCCAAATGAACTTTCCGGCCAACCCATCATGTAGTGCAGTACGAACAAATATTTACAAATACAGTGCATGCCAAGTGAGGCATAAGTTCACAAAACAGCATAACCCAGCTGTGTGGTTACATCTCTTTGTCTGCTAAATGTTTTTTTTTTTTTTTAAACTATTCTGTCTTTGGCTATGATTTTGTACTAAAAGCTGCAAAATAATAACTAACATTTAGTGACTATCTATTGGGTGCCAGGCATATGATTTGATGCATTTCTTATATTGCATCATTTTCAGATTTTCATTCTACCCTATAACATAATTATGATTTCTGTTTTAAGGATGAGAATCCTGAGACTTGATTTTATCTCCCTATCATATTTTATATCATGATTTGGAACAAGATCTGACACCAAAGTCTCACCTGGCCATTTTGCCCAAGGTATACAGAGGTAATAGCCAAAAATAAAATGCAACATAACCAATCAAGTATTTCAATGTTTTGAGTTCTGCTCACAGAATGCATTAATTTCAGTTGTTCTTAAGGGTTCACTTAGTGTCACGGGCCTTAATTCTTTTTCCCAACTATCCATACGGGAAAACAAACAAACAAAATCTAGCTTGGACTGCCTTTGTGAATTTAGGGAACATTATTATTTCCCTAAATATAAAACATAATTATTTTCAGAGCCATATCTATGTTTGATCTATCTAGATTCCCTCAGTTAAAAACCAGTAACTATCTTTGGTTTCCTTTTTCCAGGTGACTTTCTTTGAGATTATGTTTTAGTTATGTTGGCAAAAAGCCCAATGTTATCATATTGTTTATTTTACTTTGTTTGCTATTACACTGTCACTGCTAGGAAGACTTCACAACTTGGAATATGAATGCAACATCTGGTTCAGTTTTAATAACATTTCATGCTTCAAATGCTTATATGACTTTTTGTTCAACAAAAAATCTTAGATTGTCATTCTAATGAATGCTGATTTCCACAGTCCAGTTTATAAATGACATGTCATTGCCCTATTTTTTTTTTTTTTTTGAGCTTGTAAAGCATGAATATATATTGCAAGCATATCCCATGCTGCTATTTTCATTTGGTCATAATGTTAACTAAACTGTCACTTGCCATGCCCTTCATTTGTCAGATTTCAGGGACTCTAGACAATAGGTAAAGTATCTTTATATTTAGATCTTATATATTGAGATATATTAGTACAATTTATGTTATGGCATATGATTCATCTCTCATCCAGAAAATCAAAATCATATATCCTGATAAAAGTCATACTTGGAAAAACTTTTGATCACTCATGTACAATAAAAGCTTTTAGTCGGCCATAAAAGAAGTTTCAGAGATTAAAAAGAAGACACAAAATACACCTGTTGTGATGTTTAGTGGAGCCAGGGTTAAAGGCAGAGTTAGCATCCACATACGCCATTCATCAAACCAGATATTTTCTCCTACAGGTAATGATGCCAGGACTCATTGAAACATTTTTCACACACAACCAGAAGTTGAAGGTAATAGTTTAAAAAGTAACATTCTCAAAAAATATTTCGTGTCTGTTACAGGCTATGTCCTATGAACAACTCAAAGATGTGTAAGTGCAGGCATTTCCTCTAGGAGTTTCACTGAGTTGGGAAAAAGAAAACCATATATAAAGAAAAATAAAAACTAAAGTCAAGATACAAGAGCTAACTAGTGAGATATTTGCAAGCACTGTGGAAATTTATAAAGCAGAGAAAGCATGCATGACCAAGTATTCGGAAAGAAACTGAAAAATAAAAATTGAAGTTGCATTCTGTATGTTAAATTGATAGTCCAGGAATGGAGGAAGACAGTCTCCAAAATTAGACATTCCCCAGAAGTATTTGTTTTTGTTTCCCCTGTTATCTTTCAGCTTCCCTGAGAATTCTGTTTAAATAGTTTATAACTTGCAGCTCTTTGGCTATACTCCACTGTAACTTCATTGGAGACTTGTCGTTTGTATGGTTATATGTGTGGGGAGGAATGTTCTATAACTGTAAACTCCATCTTTAAGTGAGCTGGTTCCCTGGGCTGTGATTTAAATGTCTTTCCCCCTTTCCTCTTGGGTGCCTAGGAAGACTAGGGGGATTAGAGTAGGGTAACCGCCCTTCACCCAGAGAGGTGAAGGTTCTGTGAAGGGTTTTCCCCGTCCCAGGTAGACCTTCATTGTGGGAATACTCTGGGTTTAATTCACAGTGACTACCCTCCTCTCTCCTAATCAGATCCAGGAAAGGATCTTCTTCTCATCTACACCGTGATAAGATTCCTGGCAGGAAAGCCCACGATCTTCTAAGACTGTAAGTTTCACGAGTTTCTCTCACATTAGTTTACATTCATCCACCAGTAATTCATTAAAAGTAATTAAGTTTATCTAGAAATTTGTGGTTTGAAAGTTATCATCTGGTGTCAAGTGCCTGAAACAGATCTGGATTGTGATTATTCCTTTTTCCTAAGACTTGTATGAATCATCATCTATAGTTTCAATGGGTAGAAACTCAAACTTCACATAAGAGAATAAAAGGAAATAATGTTTTGGATGGAGTATGAGTCACTCTGAGGTTTGGATAAAGATATATCAAATGCTAATTACTTGCCCACCATCCAGAAAAACAGCCCCTTATTAGAAAGTCCAGAACTCTGCTCACGCATGCTCCTGATGTGAGCTTGTAGAATGAAGTTTTGGTTCAGTTGGTCTTCTATCGTATTGGATTAGGGCTGTTACTCTCAAATGGGTGGTCCTGTTGTAACTGTCACTGAGACACTGCAGAGGTTCTTAAGCACAGCCTTACTCTCAGGAAAGGGGCCCTTCTCTGCGCCCCTCCTCTTAATATTTCCATCACCTGAGAAGGAAATGGCAACCCACTCCTGTATGCTTGCCTGGGAAATCCCATGGACAGAGGAGCCTGGCAGGCTACAGTCTATGGGGTCTCAAGAGTCAGACACAACTTAGCGACTAAACCACCACCACACAAATAAGGAAGGTATCTCCTGGCCCATGCATTCTCCTCTCCAATTTCTAGTTCTCAAACACATTTGAGCTGGGGAATGGAAGTTATCTGAAGCACTTCTAAGTTTCAGGTTTACGGAGAGGGCTCTAATAGCAATACTTCAAGAATGCATTTTGTTGAGAATAGGGGTTTCATCTTCCTTACTTTAGGACCCTTCTATCAAGGTTAAGCTCATTGTTCTTGGGTAAAAGAAAATCAATCAGTTGATCACTATGGGTGAAATAATTTATGATAAGAGACATCTGGCATCAGAGCTCATAATAATCCAGTCACACTAGTACAGATTTTTGCCAGAGTGTCACCCCCTGATTGTGTCAGCTATGACATATGCTATGCATCGAACTGTTTCCCCCTCAGTCCTTTTTAACCTATAATTATATTGCCAAGAGCAATTTCTTCCCAGCAATAAATTTACATCATGAAGCAAAGTACACTTGAGAGCACCGTTCATAAAGCTTCTCCTCCTGACTGATGCGATGAACCAAATATTTAACCTGCAAGTGACAGGGAGTATGCATCTAATTATAACTGCCCTGGTGTGCATTGCTAATTAATAACCAGATGAGTCCTCATTTGCACACAAGGCCCCAGATCGGAGATGTTATAAGGCAAAATACATTTCCTTAAAAATAAAGCTTCCTCTTGATCTCAATGGCAAAAAAGAAAAATCTTACTGTTATACCATGTTGCCCAAGATATTTTTATACATTTTCATCTAAATTAACATCATACATCCCAACAATATTCTAAGATATGTATTACCATCCCCATTTTACAGATGTGAAGAAAACAGGTGAGACAGAGTGTAGCAAATATATAAAAGTTAAGATAATCAGCAAGTTTGCTAAAACATGCACATCTAGGGCATTACTGAGAAACACCTACATGATAAATTCTTTTTCAAACACATATTGTAGGGAAAAAAATAATTTGCTCTCACGTCCCCCATCTTCATGCTCAGCAATACACTGGTTTCTATTTCATAAGAAAAGCAAAGTCGTAAGAATTTCCTCAAGTTTCCACTTCTATATCTATACATCCACAGGGCTCCATGCTCACAAACTTGATTTCCAATCCTGCTATTGTCAATGATTTACAGTTTTCTCCATCTGCACACTATACACCATTCCTTGCAGCTTTTATCCTTTCTTCAACATCACCATGTATTTCCCCTCTACTCTTTCTTTTCTGTCAGCAACATATAGGCATGGGAATATTTTCTCTCTCTCTTTTTAAGTCAAACACTATCTTGGGCACCTTTCTCTTTAGCTATTAATACTTCCCAACTTTCTCCCCTCTCCCTGAGTGTGAAACAGTCAGAAATTGTTGCCTACCTGTGTTTTCTTAAATTCTTCTCCTCCCTTTCTAAACTCTGCTCTAGTTGGGTTTTTTTATAACTACATGTCATCTGAAACTATTTTGATCCAGGTGACCAACAATTTCCACTTTGTTATACTATAATCAATTTTCTCAGTCCTCATCATGCTTGACTTATCAGTATCATTTGACACAGTGCATGACTTCCTCTGCTTTCAGACACTTTCTTCATTTGGATTTCAATTTGTCACTTCCCTTCCCAAACTTTTCTAGTTTGCTTTCTGCCTCACTGGTCACTCCTTCCCAGTCTTCTCATTTCCGTCCTTCTGTTGCAACTTATAAATGTTGGCATGATCCATAGTTTCAACTGGAAATTTTTCTTTCTGTATATTCTTTCTGAACTGATTTCATCTACTCTCATTTTTATGGTAATGATTTCAAACGTTATAGCAACATCTCAAAGCAATCATGAGAACCTGAGATTCCTATATTCAAAACCTACAAATTATCTACTAAGATGTCTCACAGACATCTCAAATTAAGTAGATGAAAGACTGGAATTCTGACCTCTGCCCAAAGCCAGATCTCTTTTATCTCTCACCATTTCACATACTGGCAACTCCATCCTTTTACTTGCTCAGGAAAACATAACTTTAGATTTAACCTTAATCCTTTATCTCAGACCATGGGGTCACAAAGAGTTGGACACGACTTAGCAAGTGAACAACAATAACAATTTATCTCAGAACTTAAATCCAATCTATTGATAAATTCTCTGGCCTTACCTTCGAAACATAAATTCTAAATATTTTCATCAACCACCTCCTTCAGATGATCCTTTTGTAATTAGGATGCTGGCCGATTCTACTCCATTAATTTATACAATAAAATCCACAATTCTGAATATTTCAGAAATTATGGAGAAATAAAATGTAAAATTTGAAAATATTTAGAATTTAGTAAAATTGAAACAACTTTATATCTTGATTTTACTTATAGGTGTACTTTATATATTAAATTTATCAAGACCTATACAGTCCCCTATAAAAGACAATCACTGTTCTGTATTTCCCCCAGTACTCTATAGTCAGCAGTATTGCCTCCCTACTTTTTGCTGTTATTACCTAGAGTCTGTCCTGGTTTGTTATGAATACATTTTACATAAAATCTTAAAAATGATGTAAGTCATGAGATATACTATTATCTTGTCTCCTTAAAAATATCTAAAAAGTGCTGCCAATTAATCTACAAAAGTATCTTTGATAATTCTTCCATGTTGCTCTTAGATTTGAAATTCTGTTCAACATTTTGAGGGAACTGACAATTTCTCAGGCTTTAGTGACAGGCTAATCTTGTAAAAGTCAATACCTCTGCATACATCTCGGTAACAAAAAGTAATAAAATACTATTAAAAAGTCCTAATACTAATAAATAAAAAAGTAATGTAGCTCCTTCTACTAGTGATTAAGTTCCTTTCTTATGTCCTATAAAACTCTCACTTACTGTTTTGAAAAAGGGAAGTATGAAATTGTTGTTAGACTTCCTATGATGGATGTTTGCTTTAATAATATCCAATTTATAACTTAATGCTGTATTTCTACACCTTTCTGAATACAACTTTTCATTTTGACTTAAGATCATATTAGTCTTGCTAGAAGACATTTCAAACAACAATTTAACTTTCCACATGTAGCATCAACAATGCACATAGCTCAACTGAATACAATGATAGCATGAATAACTATGTTCAAGCTGAACAGAAGCCAGCAGTGACAACTCTATCATAGCTACTTCTTGGCTAAAAACAATTATGAGATGCCCAGAGCAGTCAAGGGGAGTGACTTCTCACTTGAGCTTGCAGTGTGCTTTGAGAAATCCTCCACCAGATAGATCATATGTTCTGCTGCACTATCAAGTTGTGGGGACTGAGGCCCAGAATGGTAAAATTTGCCAACATAAGATCATACTACTATAGCTTGGAGATTTCCTAACAGAGTTCTCTCTCTTGGAGCCCAGAAAGGATTATTCAACTGCTTACTAATTGTCTTCACCTGAATACTTAAAATTACTTCCCAATCTCCATACCAAAAATTTCACTGCCCTCCCCATTCCTAGAGGGCATGGGGAGCAGCTGCCCATTCCAGACTCCAAAACAGGCACCAAACTCTACCCCCAGTGTAACAAGAGTGTGCGAACAGCAGCCCAGCCGTCTCTAGGAGACCTAAGAATAGATGCTAAGAGCTGTCCCACTATCCCAGGAGTGCATGGATAGCAGCTGCCCCTAGAAGACCAGTGAGCAAATGTGGAGCCTTTCCTGTATTGTATTGGGAGTGTGGGGACCAAAGCTACCTGTGACAGTGAAAGTGAAAATTAAGTTGCTTAGTCGTGTCCGACTCTTTGCGACCCCATGTACTGTAGCCCACCAGGCTCCTCCATCCATGGGATTCTCCAGGCAAGAATACTAGAGTGGGTTGTCATTTCCTTCTCCAGGGGATCTTCCCGACCCAGGGATCGAACCAGGGTCTCCCGTATTGCAGGCAGACGCTTTAACCTCGGAGCTACCAGGGAAGCCCAAGACCTGAAATCAGGCACCAAGCCCTGTCCCTGCCACCCTGGGAGTGTGCAAGAGTTGCTATGCCTACACATCTCATATCAAGTGGGTTACAGCCAGCACACAATGAGGGAAAAGGCAGCAAACATCCAAACTAAAAGCAGCCCCTTGATTCCAGAAAAGAAGGCAGAATAGAAGGACTGGAGCTCACCTCCTCTTGCAAAAACACCAAAATCACGACTAACTGTTGAACAATTATTGACAAAAAAAGACTGGAACCTACCAAATAAGATTTTACATCCAAAGACAAAGATGAGGCCACAATAAAATGGTAGAATGAGCACTTTCATGACATAATCAAACCCCATACTCACCAGGTGGATTACACACAAACTAGAAAATAATTGCAATTCAAAAGTTCTCCACAAGAGTGAAAGTCCTGAGATCACTGATGATCACAGACACAAAAATCCTCAGCAAAATACTGAATCCAACAATACATTAAAAGGCTCACACACTGTAATCAAGTGGGATTTATCCCAGGGATATAAGGATTTTACAGTGTCTATAAATCAATCAGTATTACACACCACATCAACAAACAATGAAAACCATATGATTATCTCCATAGAGGCAGAAAAACCTGACAAAATTCAATACCCATTTATGATTTAAAAAAGAAACTTCTCCACAGAGTGGACAGGAACATTCCTTAACATAATAAAAGCCACATATGACAAACCTACAGCTAACATCATACTCAATGGTGAAAACCTAAAAGTATTTCCTCTAAGATCAGGAAGAAGATAAGGATGTCCACTCTTGCCTTTTTTATTCAATACCGTTTTGAAAGTCCAAGCTATGGCAATCAGAGAAGAAATAAAAGGAATCCAAATTGGAAAAGAAGTTAAATTATCACTGTTTGCAGAAGATGTGATACTATACATAGAAAATCCTAAAGATGCTGCCAGAAAACCACTAGAGCTCATCAGTGAATTTGGTAAAGTTGCAGGATGCAAAATCAATACACAGAAATCTCTTGTATTCCTATGCACTAACAATGAAAGAACACAAAGAGAAATGAAGGAAACAATTCTATTCATCATGAATCGAAAATAATAAAATACCTAGAAATAAACCTACCTAAGAAGACAAAAGACCTGTACTCTAAAAACTACAAAACAATGACCAAAGAAATTGAAGCTGACACAAATAGATGGAGATATACCATGTCCTTGGACTGGAAGAATCAATGTTGTCAAAATGACTGTACTACACAAGGCAGTCTGCAGATTCAATGCAACCCCTATCAAATTTCACTGACATTTTTCACAGAACTAGAACTACTTTTTTAAATTTGTATGAAAACACAAAAGACATAAAATAGCCAAATCAATCTTGAGACAGAAAAATGGAGCTCCAGGAGTCAGACTTCCTAACTTCAGATTATACTAAAAAGCCACTCTAACCAAAACAGTGTGGTACTTGTGCAAAAACAGAAATACAGATCAACAGAACAGGATAGAAAACCCAGAAATAAGCCCATGAACCTATGGTTAGTTAATCTACAGCAAGGGAGACAAGCATATACAATGTAGAAAAGACAGTCCCTTCAATAAATGGTGCTGGGAAAACTGGACAGCTACATTTAAAAGAATGAAATCAGAATATTGTCTAACACCATACACAAAAATAAACTCAGAATGGATCAAAGACCTAAACCTAAGACCAGATACTATAAAATTCTTAGAGGGAAACATAGACAGAACACTCTCTGATGTAAATCTCAGCAATATATTTTTGAATCAACCTCCTAGAATAACGAAAATAAAAACAAAAATAAACAAATGCACCTAATTAAACGTAAAAGCTTCTGCACAGCAAAGGAAACAATAAAAAAGGGAAAAAAGGCAGCTCACATAATGGGAGAAAATATTAGCAAATGACGCAAATGACAGGGGATTAATCTATACAATATACAAATAGCTCATGAAGTTCTATATCAAAAAACCAACAACCCAATCAAAAAATGGGCAGAAGACCTAAATAGACATTTCTCCAACAGATGTATAGATGGCCAAGCACATGAAAAGATGCTCAACCCTATTATCAGAGAAATTAAGTCAAAACTACAGTAAGACATCACCTCACTTGGCTCAGAATGGTCATAAACAAATAGTCTATAAACAATGCTGGAGAGAATGTATAGAAAAGGGAACCCTCCTATCCTGTTGGTAGGGATGTAAATTGGTACAACTACTATGGACAACAGAATGGAGGTTCCTCAAAAAACTAAAAATAGAACTACCAAACGATCTAGCAACCCCACGTCTTGGCATTATCTGGGGAAAACTGTAATTCAAAAAATACGTGCACCCCAATGCTCATTGCAGCACTATTTTACAATAACCAGAAGATAGAAGAAACCTAAGTGTCTATCAACAGAGGAATGGATAAAAAAAATGTGGTACATATATACATTGGAATGTTGCTCAGCCATAAAAAGAATGAAATAATGCTATCTGCAGCAGCATGGATGACCTAGAGATTATCATATTAAGTGGAGGAAGTCAGAGAAAGACAAATATCATATGATACCACTCATATGTAGACACTAATTTTAAAAATGATACAAATGAACTTATTTACAAAACAGAATCAGACTTACAGATATCAAAAGGAAACTATGGTTACTAAAGGGGAAACACAGGGGAAAGGGATAAATCAGGAGCTTGGGATTAAAATACACATAACAGATAACCAACAACAGCCTGCTGTTAGCACAGGGAACTCTACTCAATATTTTGTGATAACCTATAATCAAAAATATGAAAAAAATGAATGTATATGTACAACTGAATCACTTTGCTATATATCTGAAATTAACAATACTGTGAATCAACTATCCTCCAATAAAATTTTAAAAAATATGTAAATGATCTTAAGACATTTAAATTTCAAAATTTTTGATATGTGAACATTTTAATCTTAGACTCCATGAAATATGGTACTTTTTCCTTTTCATTTCTTTATTCACAGACAACAATTAATTTTACTGCTGTTTGATCACATTAATGACCAAATCTTAGATTCTAACACTGATGATTTTTATCTCATTATTGGAATTGTTAGATTAATAATGTTTATAATTTTGGTCCCTATGTGGCAAAATGTATGTGGCATTATGTGACAAAGCATATGTTTAATTTTATTCCCTATTTATATGATTTTTTTAAATATATAATTTTGGGTATCTAACACTACTACTGTTTACGTTTGGCTTTTCTTTATTTTTGGTATACTATTTGGCTTTCTAAATAGGATGAACATACAGTTTACTGTATTCTTTGAGTAAACGTTTCCACAGATTTTAAACAAATTTCAAGCAAAGTATATGGAAATCACATAAAAAATAGTTTAATGCCATTTTAAGAAATGTAGCCTGGTTTACAGTTGATTTTTGAAGGTTCAAATTATTTTAACATACTGGTGATAATGGGCAGCAAAAGCAGAACTTGTGCACTGCTCTGCTAATCTATGTTTGTGTACTCATTTGCATCATCATGAAATTTTTAATGTTATTGTACTCTAAATGTGCGTATATAACAATATGCAAATTTCTACAATTATAACTTCCATTTGGATTGATATAAAAAGATTGCTTGGATACAATTATGAATTATATGTGTACCATACCTAATTTCAAAAATGTTTTTGCTTGAAAAGTTTCTTAATCAGCTATGAGCTTTCTGTGTACCATAATACTATGCATCACCAAAATGTGTTTGTATCAACACATACAAAAACATCGACTTATCTTTAATGCAGGACTTTTTAACCGTCATTTGCAAGAGTATAAACAATAATGTCAGATATTTCAAATTTAACAGAATTGAATTCTAAACTTTCCTCTGATGCAGTATACTAAATAAAAAACATTATTGGAATCAATTTTACCAGTTTATTTTTGTTGTTGGAAGCAACTACTAACAGTGCATCAACTGGGACCAGTAGTGCCAAGTTCCCACCCTACTTAATCAATTCTAAGCTCCATCCCAGTTTGCTGGCATATTTCTAAAAAAAAAAACAAAACCACCCTTTGGGAAATATCCTTTATACCCGTCAATTAAAGCAGCACTGGAATTGAGCTGCAGGAGTTGCTTGTATATTTTTGAGATTAATCCTTTGTTTGTTTCTTCATTTGCTATTATTTTCTCCCATTCTGAAGGCTGTCTTTTCACCTTGCTTATAGTTTCCTTTGTTGTGCAAAAGCTTTTAAGTTTCACTAGGTCCCATTTGTTTATTTTTGCTTTTATTTCCAATATTCTGGGAGGTGGGCCATGGAGGATGTTGCTTTGATTTGTATTGGAGAATGTTCTGCCTATGTTTCCCCCTAAGAGTTTTATAGTTTCTGGTCTTACATTTAGATCTTTAATACATTTTGAGTTTATTTTTGTGTATGGTGTTAGAAAGTGTTCTACTTTCATTCTTTTACAAGTGGTTGACCAGTTTTCCCAGCACCACTTGTTAAAGAGGTTGTCTTTTTTCCGTTGTATATTCTTGCCTCCTTTGTCGAAGATAAGGTGTCCATAAGTATGTGGATTTATCTCTGGGCTTTCTATTTTGTTCCATTGATCTATATTTCTGTCTTTGTGCCAGTACCATACTGTCTTGATGACTGTGTCTTTGTAGTAGAGACTGAAGTCAGGCAGGTTGATTCCTCCAGTTTTGTTCTTCTTTCTCAAGATTGCTTTGGCTATTCGAGGTTTTTTGTATTTCCATACAAATACAGTATATTAACACATATATATGGAATTTTAAAAGATGGTAATGATAACCCTATATGCAAAACAGAAAAAGAGACACAGATGTACAGAACAGACTTTTAGACTTTGTGGGAGAAGGCGAGGGTGGGATGTTCTGCGAGAACAGCATTGAAACAAGTATACTATCAAGGGTGAAACAGATCACCAGCCCAGGCTGGATGCACGAGACAAGTGCTCAGGGCTGGTGCACTGGGAAGACCCAGAGGGATGGGATGGAGAGGGAGGCGGGAGGGGGGATCGGGATGGGGAACACATGTAAATCCATAGCTGATTCATGTCAATATATGACAAAAACCACTACAATATTGTAAAGTAATTAGCCTCCAACTAATAAAAATAAATGGGGGGGGGAATAAAGCAGCACTGGAGATAAACTAAATTAAGGTCCACTAGTCAATGGGGTGAGGGTAGGAGAGACGAGAGCAGGTGGTATCCAAGCAGTCTATTGGTCTACCCAGTTCCTCCCTACTCATAATAGAGGACACCCATGTCTTAAGTTGATTCTATTAGGAATACATGAAATATTTTATCATTAAACATGTTATAGAGTACTGGCATGGGTACTGTATATTATCATTTCAGGAAATACTTCTCTTCCTGGCCCATTGAGCATTTTATTCTCTTCATATGGACATTAAATTTCATCAAAATTTTGTCAGAATACATGGCTATGATACAGTGTTCTTTCTTGAATCTTGAGATACACTGCTTGTTAAAAAAAAAAAGAAGACAGTTATAATTATTCCCCTCCCTGTGTGGACCCCTCTCTCAACCTAGCAATGTGTGTGTAAACACAAGAAAAAGAATTTGAACAAGCCTAAGCCGGGATCTCCCCAAAACATGCAAGAAATCCCTAAGTTCAGCAGTGCTACCCATCCTACCAACCATGGACCCACTGACCCCTGAGCAATACAATAATAGATGTATATTATTTTACACAACTAAGTTTGCTGTGGTTTTCTACAGTGAAATCTAAATAATTACAGAATCATTGACCACATATTGCTACAGATGTATATATGTTTCACAAAAAATTATCTAAAAATATACATAACAAATTGATGTCAGTAGCTACCCCAGGATAACAAATGGATGTTTTAGAGTCGTATATAGTCAAGTCTCTCAGCATCAGGTGTAATTTAGTTTTATAATGTAATGTTTATTTCTAACACCATGGTTTTATAAATAGCCTTAAGTTTCTTAACTGTGATGAATTACATTAATAGAATAACCAATGTCAAGCCATATGTGCATTCTCTGAATAAATCATATTTGCCTTATTCTTTTAATATAGTGCTTGACAATATTTGATATTTTATTGGGATTTAAGGTCTTGACATGAAAGAGCACTAATCTTGGGTTTTCTTATATATACCTTGCTTTCTTCATCCCATTTTGGATTTTAGTATTCCCAACTAGGAAATGTTGCACCTTCATCTATTTTACATCTGCTGACTATTCCTCCCTGGAGCATTTGTATTTTTTTTGTTCTTATTTCTTTTTAAAGGATTGTCATAGATCTATTTTATTTGATTTTGAAAATGAGTAGGACTTATACCATCTATAAGTTTTACTCTATTTTTCTTTCAAGATAATCTGCATTTATACGAAGATGTGTTGCAATTTTGGGTTCAGAGAGTAGGTGTTGAGTAGAAAGGCCTACAATTTGGGGCAGAATAAATTCCTTAAGATCTTCATGAACATATGAAGGTGGATGACCCAGAGAGAAGAGATCAGAATATTCTGTAATCTAAACAGATGGGGCTGTGTAGGAGAAATATTCTGGAGTGGTTCTTAACTCCAAGAAGAGTCGTAATATTAATAAAATGATCAGCATGTACTCATTAAATAAATATATGTCAAAGACCTAATATCTTCAAGTAGCCATGATAGCACAAATGGAAAAAAAAAAATCCAAGATGCATAAGAAAATTTTCAGTTTTCAAGGAATACCTATATTTTAATAAGGAAATTAAAGTGACATTGTCACAAATTTTCTTCTAAACTTGCATTCTACTTAGACACAGATAAAATCAAGCATGGAATGTGTATAAACTACATTCTAATAGGAGTTTTCATCTGAATCTAAGTCCCAGCAGTTTGTCTCTGTTTAAATAACAAGATCTTAACATCTGGCACTGATATTTGGGAATGCTGTATGAACTTTGGATCGCTAAAAGTATTTTCTTTCGAGGTTGATGGTGTCAGTAGTTCTCAAAAAAGACCTGTGTATGCTACTTCTCTTTGGGATCCTTTCACAAAAGGAGGGTGTTCCTAAACCTTCAAAGAGGTAAGATGCAGTAGCAAGAGGTAAATCTTCCAATCAGCAAGATCTGTGCCTGGAGGATAAGAATCAAGGTGGGATGCAGTGTGCCAAGTAGGAACAGAAGGCAGGTCATAACCAAAGCCATGACTTCTACTCGTGATTTTTAGGCTGGGTTTCACCACATCAATGGGATCAGCTGGTCTGATCCAGAGCCTGACCCCCACCAGGCCTGGCTCAGGCTGCACCTGGGTTCCACGCACCCATCCCACAAGTCACTCAGGATTTGCTCCTCTGCAGCTCTCCATGCCCACTTCCTCCCAGCGGGTTCTGCACCACCAGCACCTCAATGTGAAATGTGACTGCACATCTCCAGAATATCAGCAGCGCTCCAGCCTGGTAAATACAGACACTGGAAGGGCCCACTGCTCACCTCAGAAGCAAAGAAAGGCCAGAAGAGATATGAATTATATAGAAAATAGGTCTCATAGGGGAAAGAGCTAGTATTTATTGCTTAGGTGTTTTGTGTACATTATCTCTAAGAACCATTTACAGATGAAATCAACTGCACTCCAGAAAGGCTGAGTGACATGTTGGTTATTTGTCGAAAGAACACTGAATTAAACCAACGTCTATCTACTTTCTGATCTCTCTGATATCTTATCCTGCCAGGAATTGGAGAGTATTCACTTAGTCCTGAGTTTCCTTCCAAAATGAACTTTGTGGCCCAGCCAGGTTCCAGGCATGCAGAGACACACACGATGGGAAGATTCTTTGTGGACCACTGCAGATTTTCCATACAGTTCTTTATGTCTAATTAAGTCAGCACCCAATTACTTCCTGAACAACAGTTTTTGTGTTCATTGACAGAATTTTAAAGGCTTGAAACCAGTATAAAAAGCAACATGTATATATCTGTATATAGATAAATACACATATACACATATATATGTGCTGTACTGTGCTGAGTTGCTCAGATGTGTCTCACTCTTTGTGACCCTGTGGACTTTAGCTCGCCAGGTTCCTCTGTCCATGAGGATTCTACAGACAAGGATACAGGAGTGGGTTGCCACGACCTCCTCCAGGGAATGTCCCCAACCCAGAGATAGAACCCAGATCTCCTGCATTGCAGGCAGATTCTTTACCATCTGAGCCACCAGGGAAGCCCACATATTAGTGTGTGTGTGTGTGTGTGTGTGTGTGTGTGTGTGTGTAAAATAGGAGTTTAGGATTAACATATGCACACTACTATAAATAAAATGGGTAAACAAGGACCTAAACAGGGAACCTATACTCAATATCTTGTAATACTCTATAATGGAAAAGGTTCTGATATATAACTGAGTTACTTTGCTATACACTTGAAACTAACAGAACATTGCAAATTAACTACACTTCAATTAAAAAATATTTGAAAAAATTGTTGAACCATCAAATAAAACTTACTATACTTTAAAACTTGCTATACTTTCCCTTTGTGGCTCAGCTGGTAAAGAATCTGCCTGCAATGCTGGAGACTTGGGTTCGATCCCCGGGTTGGGAAGATTCCCTGGATAAGGGAAAGGCTACCGACTCTAGTATTCTGGCCTGGAGAATTCCACGGACTGTATAGTCCATGGGGTCGCAAAGAGTCCAACACAACTGAGAGACTTTCACACTATACTTTAAAAGGGGACTTATTAGGCCTCCAGAGGAAAAGACAAATGAATTACTGGTGTATTTAATAGTCTATGAAACTCAATGTACCCTGTATCCCTGGTCTCCATCTAAGTAGAGTCCCTCAGGGTGATACTTACCCAAAATTCTCCAAGCTTTCTGTTCTGTGGACCTGTTAACATAGCTGGGATGGCATGTATCAGAACCAAGAGTGCACTCAGACTCAAGAGGAGTAGTGATGGCTCAGTTTTAAGGAGCAGTTTAAGGAGTCATTTGACACAAGAATGTCTACTGGGAGTGCTCTGACAAAGGATAGTGAATAACATGTCTCATTAGATTCTCTCTCTTGGGGAATCTTGATTCCAAATGAGAGGGTGGAGGGAGATGGATGGGAGAGAGAGAAAAGAAGGAAAGCAGCAGAAACTAACAGAGCAGAGTTGGAGAAAAATAGAGTGACAAATAAGGTAACATTATCAGACATATAGGAACATC
Source organism: Odocoileus virginianus (assembly GCF_023699985.2). Classification (NCBI taxonomy): domain Eukaryota; kingdom Metazoa; phylum Chordata; class Mammalia; order Artiodactyla; family Cervidae; genus Odocoileus; species Odocoileus virginianus. Next base: position 71,593,659 of record NC_069680.1, read on the forward strand.
CTTTCAACAGTATGCTAAAACGAATACGTAGCTCAATAAAACCTGCTGCTAAATTCCTAGAATTTCTGTTGTTGTGATAGAATGCCAGCTATATATTTCTGAGTTCTTTCTGTGTGCTGGGCACAGTGCTATGCTTTGGCAGACATTATCAAATCTGACAAGTCTCTAGTTTTTGATGAGTGTCCATGGAGTTGCTCTGGTACCTGAAAGGTGATAAATACCACCTCCATCCCGTTAAAACCTGACCTTGACATTATTGAGACTGATCTCTGCACTTTCTGACTTCCTAGGGCATCCTGATAAGTCTCTATGATCTAAAGCAAGCTTATTTTCATTCTTAAAGCCTGAAATCTCCTAACATACTGGAAACTGACAACAAAAAACAAAAGTAAGCCAAAGCATATGATGCCGAATTGGTTATCATCACTGTTTCCTAGATGAGTAATGAACCAGTTAAAATCTTCGCTATCTCAAGAAATCACCATCTGTTCTTTAGTCTTTAATTGATGTAAGAGATGTTTCAGGAAATCTCCACTGGGAAACAATTCCGGTGTTCACAAAAACGGGCTGGCAGATTAGCGGGTCAGCCAAGCAGGTGGTACCAGGGTGACTCAGCATCCTGGACAGCTGCTATCCTACCTGGGCAAGGTGGCCATTCTGTCCACCCACAAATCACAAACCTTCAAGCTCCCCTCATACTCTCAATGCCTTTATATCAAATAGAGTTTCCTCTGGAGACAGAATTCAGGAGCTGGGAAATAACGTAGCAGAAGGCACTATATGTTCTTCAAATTCAACAGTTCAGAGAGAGAGGCAAGGGTGGAAAGAGGTTTTTTTTTTTTTTTTCTTGCTCAAACAAAACAAAATTTAAGCAATTAGCCAAGAATTCCAGATGGCAAGTCTACACTTCTTTTTAGTCATTTGGATAAAATTGAAAGGTCAGAGACTTGATTCTCTGACAGTAGGAACATTTCATTTTTGCAGGAAATTTCAGTTCTTGAGGACAAGATCTATGTCATATTTATTTCACCTCATTTTGCAGCTCTACAGAATAGGTGGGGGACACATTCTGATTCCTTGTTGTTCACTTAGGAATTTTAAAAAGCCTATGTTGAAAGCACTGTGATAGCTTTACCAATTCTTGGAATAGATTTGACCCCAGGCAAAATTGTGATGTAAATAAAGCTGGATTTAAAGCAATTGATAGTCCCTGTTCTGCTGTCGTATTGCTAACATGTATAGGACTCTTGGCATGTGGACAGCATGGTCATTGCACGTTATTACTGTGAGCCCTCCTGTGAACATCTGTGAGTTCACTCCTGCTGCATGACACTCCTTATTCTGGGGATAAGAGTGGGGCAAAAGAACAGATGCTGTTCCTCTTGAAAAGGTCACATTCTGGTGTGAGGACACATGTTAAATAATTGGCCCCAGGGATTTCCTAGTGGTCAGTGATTAAGATTCCATGCTCCCACCACGGCGGGTGGGGTGGGGTGAGGGGTGCAGGTTTGCTCTCCAGTGGCAAAAGTTCCACATACCAAATGGTGCGGCCAAAAATAATAATTATAATTGATGTCAAAATGAGTGAATAATTCCAAACTAAAACCTTTTGAGGGAAAGAATTAAAGCTCAGGGAAGCACAGAACACATTGGGAATTGTCCTTTGGCACTGCGGTGGGGGCAGGGGAATTTGGGGGATGGGAAGGCAGAGGGTTAGGGAAGGTTAACCCAAGGAAATGAAGTTACAATTGAGTTTAAATAATGCAAGATAAATAGTAGGAAAACTAGGCAAATTGCAGAAAACATTGTTCGAAGGAAAGGAAATAACATCTATAGAGGTCCCTGAGAAAATAAGTGGGTAAAAAGAGGTCCAAGTGCCTAAACTCTGCAGAGTAATAGAACTATAAACTCCTTTCCTGCTTTGTCCTTTCAGAACATATGGCACTATTTACATATCTTGTATATAATTATCTGTATGCTTTACTAACTGTTTCCCTTCATCTAATTGTAATTAAGATCTATGAGGAAGTGAATTTCTCTGCTTTATACATTTCTACACTCAATTCCTGGATATAGTCTTTTCTGATATATTGTAGGTACAATAAATATTTCTTGGCTGACTATATGAGTAAGTGATTAGATGGATAGTATATGCTAATGCAGAGCCCTTACAGTGACTTATAGGCCATGTTACAAACTTGTTTATTCCCTTAGAATGATGGGGTGCTGCTGAAGGCTTATAATAGAGAGATAGTAGATAGTCATTTCTACATTCAGGGGTTTATGTAATTACTGAGCACATCTTTTGACACAGATATCTTACTGGAGGTGGTTTTCGGTAGCATTTAAAGGCAAATAGCATTTTTCTGATCTCTAGATTTTTGAGATACCAGGTATGCTGACAAGTCTGAAAAGGTAAAGTTATTCAAGTAGGGAAACTGTTGGAGTCACATGTGGAAAAGAGATGGGACTTTTAGACAGTAAGCCCAATAGGAATGAGAGGACCCCAGGAAATTAATAGACTTAAGACAAAGTATTAGCTTTGACTGTAGCACTAAATAAACAAGCTGATAGGCAAAAAGAGTATTCATTTCAAAGGGAAGCTAGAAATTTGAGATTCCAGAAAATGTCATCATGAATTTTTACTACACCCTCAAAGAGCAAGTAGGGCTAGTACAAACTAGTTGTATTGACATTAGTGTACAAAAACATTTTAACACACTTATATGTTGTATGTGTTGCTGACTGGAAGAAAGGGAAAGACTATGGCATTTCTTAAGCAACTACTACAGGCCAAGAACTCTATAAACATTACCTAATCTAATCTTCAGAACATTGTGAGAGTAATGCACAATATTATTTTCATTTCTGAAGAGACCTTACAAATAGATGAGAAAAGAAGAGAAGCAAAAGGCAAAAGAGAAAAGGAAAGCTATATCCACCTGAATGCAGAGTTCCAAAGAATAGGAATGAGAGATAACAAAGCCTTCCTAAAGTGAGCAATGCAAGGAAATAGAGGGAAAGAAAGGCTAGAAATCTCATCAAGAAAATTGGAGATACCAAGGGAACATTTCATGGAAACATTGCCACAATGAAGGAAAGAAATGGCAAAGACCTAACAGAAGCAGAAGATATTAAGAAGAGGTCACAAGAATATATAGAAGAACCAGACAAAAAAGATTGTTATGACCCAGAATACCACAAAGGTGTGATTACTCATCTAGAGCCAGACATCCTGGAATGTGACGTCAAGTGGGCCTTAGGAAGCATCACTATGAACAAAGCTAGTGGAGGTGATGGAATTCCAGTTGAGCTATTTCAAATCCTAAAAGATGATGCTGTGAAAATGCTGCACTCAATATGCCAGCAAATTTGGAAAACTCAGCAGTGGCCACAGGACTGGAAAAGATCAGTTTTCATTCCAATCCCAAAGAAGGGCAATGCCAAAGAATGCTCAAACTACCACACAGTTGCACACATTTCACATGGTAGCAAAGTAATCCTCAAAATTCTTCAAGCTAGGATTCAATAGTACATGAACTGAGGACCTCCAGATGTACACGCTGGATTTAGAAAAGGCAGAGGAACCAGAGGTCAAATTGCCAATATCCTTTGGATCATAGAAAAAGGAAGAGATTCCAGATAAACATCTACTTTTGCTCCATAGACTATGCTAAAGTCTTTGACTGTGCATATCACAACAAACTATGTAAAATTCTTCAAGAGATGGGAATACCAGACCACCTTACCTGTCTGCTGTGAAACTTGAATGCAGGTCAAGAAGCAACAGTTAGAACCAGATATGGAACAATGAACTGGTTCCAAATTGTGAAAGGAGCATGTTAAGGCTGTATATTGACATCCTGCTTACTTAACTTATATGCAGGGTACATCATGAGAAATGCTGGGCTGGATGAAGCACAAGCTGGAATCAAGATTGCAGAGAAAAATATCAATAACCTCAGATATGCAGATGACACTGCCCTTATGGCAGAAAGCAAAGAGGATCTAAAGAGCCTTTTGATGAAAGTGAAAGAGGAGAGTGAAAAAGTTGGCTTAAAACTCAACATTCAGAAAACTAAGATCATGGCATCTGGTCCCATCACTTCATGGCAAATAGATGGGGAAACAATGGATACTGTGACAGATTTTATTTTCTTGGGTTCCAAAATCACTGATATATGGTGACTGCAGCCATGAAATTAAAAGACCCTTGCTCTTTGGAAGAAAAACTATGACAAACCTAGACAGCATATCAAAAAGCAGAGACATTACTTTGCCAACAAAGGTCCATTTAAAGTTTTTTCAGTAGTCATGTATGGATGTGAGAGTTGGAGCATAAAGAAAGCTGAATGCTTAAGAACTGATATTTTGTAACTGTGGTGCTGGAAAAGACTCTTGAGAGTCCCTAGTACTGCAAGGGGATCAAACCAATCAATCCTAAAGGAAGTCAACCCTGAATATTCATTGGAAGGACTGATGCTGAAGCTCCAATACTTTGACAAGCTGATGCCAACAACTGATTCATTTGAAAGGACCCTGATGCTTGGAAAGATAGAAGGCAGGAGGAGAAGGGGATGACAGAGGATAAGATAGTTGAATGACATCACCCAACTCAATGGACATGAGTTTGAGTCAGCTCTGGGAGTTGGTGATGGACAGGGAAACCTAGCATGCTGTGGTCCATGGGGTCGCAAAGAGTTGTACACAACTAAGTGACTACACCAAACTGATACTCATTTCTAGATGCGAAGACCAAGCTCGGGCAATGTTCCCAAGGTCTTATCTAGTAAGTGACTGAGTTGAAATTTACAGACTTATCTAGTTGATGAGAAACTAAGCCAGTTCCTATCATACTTAGTGCCAGAAGGAAGAGGAGAAGTAGAGGGAAGAAGGGGAAGAGAAAAGGAAAGAAGGAATAGAAAAGGAAGTGGAGGAAGACACAGACCAGTGGGGCCACACGTTAGTGAGGCTGAGAAATTCTGCCATTTGCTTGAAAGAACCTCTAAGCAGGATGCAGCGTAAAGAAACGAAACAACAAATCAGTATATTTGTGTCAGATTTTCTGTCCAATACATAGAAATACAGGCGCTGATAACATTTTTGTTCCAGTAAATGACAACAAAACAAAAAATCATTTGAGCAGCAAGGAGAGATGACTACAGAAGAAACCTTCAATTTACAGATGTCCTAAAAGGAGCTATCTGACTAACGTGTAAGTTATAAAGTACATGTTGCAATCCCTGCCCCTGCCTTGTGAGTTCAGACCTGGCTGTAGCTCCAATATACCACACGTTAAGGATCAAGAGTCACACTCCAACATGTGTCAGGGAGGAGGACATTGGACAGTAAGTTGATCTCCTAAAATAAGTTCAGAACTAACAAATTCTGCACAGTGTGGGTGATGGTTTGGGTAGCTCTCAAATACAGACATATTTGTGTATTTGAACTCTCAGATACAGACATGCTCTTCTCTTCATGAAAAAAAGCAGAAAAGTTTGAGAATCCCTTTCACCATATGTGCTACTGCCCACAGACAAGACATAAACCTTGATAGTGAAAATGGCCTGCTGTGTAGAACTGGGGCTTACATTTCCTAGTCTCCCAATCTCAGAAATTATCTGGGAGAACATAGCTAAGTATTTTAGAAAGGGGAAGGTTTTATAATTTGGCTTACCAGATCTAACGAAAAATACAATTAAATCTGAAATTTAGTTAAACACCTAATAATTATTAAACACTGATTACTTCATTTTCTTTAAATCTGAAATTCAAATTTATATAAGAATCTTAGACTTGTATATAAAAAAAATACTACAGAAGTTTATTTCTCACAGTTTTGGAAGCTTCAAAATCTGAGATTACAGTTCCAGTGGCTGGTTTCTTGTGAGGGCTCTTTCTGGTCCACGGCTTTTTTTTTTGGTATCCTCATTTGGCCAAGAGCAGAGAGAAGAGAAGCAAGCTCTTTTCTGTCTCTTTATAAGGGCACTAATCCCATCATGATGGCTCCACCCTCATGAACTAATTAACTTTAAAAAGCCCTATCTCCAAACACCATCACACTGGGAATTACATTTTAACATGTGAATTCTGGGAGGACACAAACAGTCCATAGCACTGGGCATCCTGATTTTCTCTGGCAACTCCATTTATAGTACATCTGAATTTGGAGCACAGGAGTTAAAATCCTCACAAGGATCAATCTAAGTGTGGATGGAAGATAGGACAAGACCTTCCCATTTGGTTCCAGCAAGTGGCAAAGTCCTGTGTGGTAGATTTCAGAGAAGAGATTAAGGGGGAAAGTGGGATACATATTGAGGAGTATAAGAGAAAGAGGGACTGCAGGCTGAATCTAGGTCTGACTGGCCAGATGGCACATGTAAGCTTGACTCATCAAGATTAAGAGGGCAGGCAGAGAATAAGAAAGGTATTTATGCCTGGTTTAGGGCATTTGGGAGACAGGAGCTTTCTTGTAAAGCAACTGGAGAGACATGAACAAAGAAGATGGGAGTTTTGTTTGTTTTTAAATAGCTTGCTATGATACTTAGCCCTGAGGTGGCCTTGAAGTACATTGAGTTGGTTTTAACAAGAAGATCCAAATATAATTATAGAGTAATTTCCCATAGGTACACCAGGCTCTGAGCTTCCACCATCCTTAAGTGTGATGGGACTGGAGCTAACACTAGAATCACCCCATGTATTAATTATACATCATGAAGCAGAAGTAAATTGAAATTAAATGCATTCATTTCATCTCCTTATTTTCAACTCAGGTATTAAACAACTGATGCCTGGTTTTTCATTCTGGAGTTTCCAGGTTAAAGGATATCTTCTGGTATCATTAAGGAAAGGAACCCATATTATCTGCACCTAGTAACACCACTGAATCAAAAATTATTTTGCCAGACTGACTAAGTAGTAAGGGGTTACCTTTACCTAAAGCACTCACACAAAACATTTTCCTCTCTGATGTGTCTTTTATGTATTTCCTGCTTCCCTGTTTGTTCAGTGGGGCCCAGGCAGTGTGACTTTTATCTGGTTCATGCTTACTATCCAGATGACGTGTGTATCATGGAGGGAAAATATAGGATTCTAAGTTACACTTAATGGCAGGAGTTTTTAAAAAACCAAAATGTATAACTGAATGATAAGAGCTCATTAAATGTTTAGAAGATTATGATTTCATTTTATGAGGCAAAAACCAGAATAAATACCATGACTCAATTATATGGTCAACATCTTGCAAAAATAGTTTTACTTCTACTGATATGGACATTAGTCTAAGTTGTTAGCTAGTCTTAAAACCACTGGCAAATCACTTTTAGGAGATTTAATGATAAAACCTGCTAAAATATGTAGACATTCCCACACCAGCAAAGGTGGCATTCAGAGACAAACAAATCCGAGACTGTCTAAAGGTTCTGAAGATAAATGCTATCTTTAGAACACTCTGCCCTTACATTTCATGTAAATTTTTTAAAAATTAACTTGAAAATGAATTTTACAAAAATTTAAAACAATAATAAAATGGAGTGTAGAGTCCAAACAAATGTTGTCACTAACAAGCTAAGATGCCACCTCACACATATTTACCAAGATTTCCCACTGTAACACACTTTACAATTTAAAAAGCAAATTTAAAATGTTACCTGTTTCCATTTACATCCAAAGTAAGATGAGAGGTTAGCAGAAGATGACTTGGGGTCTGAATTTGGAGCTTTGGCTCTAAGCTGCTCCCCTCAGTAACAGCCACTAACATGAACTGAGGAAATGTTAAGTGTATAGGCAGCTCCTGTGTGTTACACACGACTTTAGTCATCTAATCCTTCTCACAGTGCTTACACTCTATTCTGTTCCTCACTTCAGAGGTAAGGAAACTGATCTTCAGAAAAGATATGTCACTTTCCTAAGGAAATTTCCCACTCTGTTGGGAAATAATAGAAATAGGAAAGTCTCTCATCCTTTCCAGATCTCAGCTCCTTTACTGATAAAATTTAGATAAGAAAAATAGAAATAATAATAATGAGCACCTATTGCATAGTTTTGGGGTTCAGGACAGGTCACCCCAAGATATTCCACAATGGTATATTGATTACTTTGAATTAAAATTAGTTGAAAATCAGCTGGTGGAAAAAGTGATTCAAAAACCACTCTGATCACCTAAAAGAATTAGAAAAAGGACAAGTCAACAGAAGGCAGGAAACAAAAATCAAAGAAAATAACTTTTAAAAAAAGATTAAAAAATTGAAAAGTCAATAAAGCCAAGAGCTGTTTCTTTGAAAGGGTAAACAAAATAGACAAACGTCTGACCAGGAAAAGAAGAGAGAGGACCTAAATAAATAAGAAACAAAAAGAAGAAATAACAGCTGATTTCAGCTGATTTTTTATTAAAAAAAATATATTATGAACAATTATATGCCAGCAAATTCAACAGCCAATAAGAAACTTACAAGTTTCTAGAAACATACAGCCCATCAAAATTGAATCAAGAAATATGTAATTTGCACAGACTGATCACTAAATGTGAGATAGAATCTGTAATAATAATAATAATAATAATAAAAATACACCCTACAAACAAAAGTTCAGGACCAGATGGCTTCACAGGCAAATTCTACCAAAAACACCAGGAAGAATTTATACTAATCCTTCTCAAAGTCTTCCAGAAGACTGTAAAGAAACACTCCCAAAGATGTTCTATGAAGCCACTGTCATCCTGATACCAAAAGCAGACAAAGATACTTTCAAGAAAGAAAATTACATTTCAATATCTTTGATGAATATAAATGAAAATATTCTCAACAAAATACGAGCAAACCAAATCCAACAACACATTAAAATGTCACACATCACAACTAACCTATATTCATCTAAAGTTCACAAGAATAGTTCCATATATGTGAACCAATGTGATACACCCACCACACAAGCAAAAGACAAAAACTACATGATCACTTCAATAAATGCAGAAAAACTATTTGATAATATTCAACTTCCATTCATGATAAAAAACTTTTACCAAAGTGGGTATAGAGGGAACATATCTAACATAATAAAAGCCATTAATGACAAACTCGCAGCCAATATGAAAAGCTGAAAGCCTTCCCACTAACATCTGAAAGAAGCCAAGGATGCTCACTCTCACTGGGTGCATGTTAAGTCATTTCAGTTGTGTATGACTCTTTGACAGACCTTATGGACTGTAGCCCACCAGGCTCCTCTGTCCATGGGATTCTTCAGGCAAGAATAATGGAGTGGGTTGCCATGCCCTCCTCCAGAGGATCTTCCTGATCCAGGGATCAAACCTGCATCTCCCGAGGCTCCTGCATTACAGGCAGATTCTTTATCACTGAGCCACCGGGGAAGCCCACCCACACTCACTACTTCTGTTCAATCCAGTACTGAAGTCCTAACACAGCAGTCAGACAAGAAAAAGAAACAAAAGATATCCAAGTTGGAAGGAAGGGGTAAAACGCCTTTATATGCAGATGACATGATACCATCTGAGCCACCAGGAAAACCCAATACTATATACAGGAAACTCTAAAGACTTCATATAAAACCTGCTACAACTGATAAAAAATTCAACAAGGTAGCAGGATACAAGATGAACATACAAAAATTGGTTGCATTTCTTTACACTAGCAATGAAATATCAGAAAGGAAATGTAGAAAAAAAAATACTTCTTGAAATTGTACAAAAAAACCCCCAAAACTTAGAATATCCTCGACCAAGGAGGTAAAAGACATATGCTAAGAACTATGAGACATTATTAAGGAAAATAAAAGAAATGGAAAGATACCCCACACTCTTAGATTGGAAGAACTAACATTGTGAAAATGCCTACACTATGCAAAGCATTCTACAGATTTAATGTGAAATTGAAAGTTGCTCAGTCACGTCCAATCTTTGCGACCCCATGGGCTATACAGTCCATGGAGTTCTCTAGGCCAGAATACTGAAGTGGGTACCCTTTCCCTTCTCCAGGGGATCTTCCCAACCCAGGGATCAAACCCAGGTCTCCCACATTGCAGGCAGATTCTTTACCAGCTGAGTCACAAGGGAAGCCCCAAACTTAATGCAATCCCTATCAAATTACCCATGACATTTTTCACAGAACTCAAAAAAATAATCCCTAAATTTATATGGCACTATAAAAAATCCAGAATTGCCAAAGCAATCCTGAGGGGAAAGAACTAAGCAGGAGACATAACCTTCCCAGACTTCACACAATGCTATAAAACTTCCATAATCAAAACAGCCTGCTATAAGCAAAAAACTAAAACAAAAAAATAAATATGTTAATAAATGGAACAGAATTACAAAGCCCAGAAATAAACCTACACATCTACAGTCAATTAAGGCTTTCCTGGTGGCTCAGATGGTCAAGAATCTGCCTGCAATGCAGGAGACCTGGGTTTGATCCCTGAGTTGGGAAGATCCCTTGGAGAAGGGAACGGCTCCCCAGTCCAGTATTCTGGCCTGGAGAATTCCATTGTACAATCCATGGGGTCACAGAGAGTCAGCCATGCCTGAACGACTTTCACTGACAGTCAATTTATCTTCATCAAAGTAGTCAAGAATATACAATATGAAAATGGTAGTCTATTCAGCAAAGGGTGTTGTGAAAGCAGGAGAGTCACATGTAAATCAGTGTAGTTAGAACACACCTTCATATCATACACAAAAATAAACTCAAAATGGCTTAAAGAGTTAAACATAAGATATGACACCATCTTTTTAAATTCCATATATATGCATTAGTATACTGTATTGGTCTTTATCTTTCTGGTAATGATAACCCTATATGCAAAACAGAAAAAGAGACACAGATGTACAGAACAGACTTTGGGACTCTGTGGGAGAAGGCGAGGGTGGGGTGTTCTGAGAGAACAGCATTGAAACATGTATATTATCAAGTGTGAAACAGATCGCCAGCCCAGGCTGGATGCATGAGACAAGTGCTCAGGGCTGGTGCACTGGGAAGACCCAGAGGAATGGGATGGGGAGGGAGGTGAGAGGGGGGATCGGGATGGGGAACACCTGTAAATCCATGGCTGATTCATGTCAATGTATGGCAAAAATCACTACAATATTGTCAAGTAATTAGCCTCCAACTAATAAAAATAAATGGAAAAAAAAAAAAGATATGACACTATAAAACTCCTAGAAGAGAACAGGCAAAACATTCTCTGACATGAAAGAAAGAAAGTTAGTTGCTCAGTTGTCTCTGACTTTTTGAGACCCCATGGACTATAGCCAGCCAGGCTCCTCTGTCCATGGAATTCTCTAGGCAAGAATAATGGAGTGGGTTGCCATTTCCTCCTCCAAGGGGATCTTACCAACCCAGGGATCGAACCCACATCTCTTGTGTCTCCTGCATTAGCAGGTGGGTTTTTTACCAGTAGCGCCACCTGGGAAGCGAAAATGGCTTAAAGAGTTAAATATAGCATATGACACCATAAAACTCCTAGAAGAGAATAGGTAAAACATTCTCTGACATAAATCGTACCAATATTTTCTTAGCTCTCCCAAAGCATCAGAAATAAAAGCAAAATGAACAAATGGGACTTAATCAAACTTACCAGCTTTTGCACAGCATAGGAAACCATGAAAAAAAAAAAGAAAAGACAACTATGGAATGGTAGAAAATATTTGCAAATGATGAGACTCATAAGGGCTTAATTTCCAAAATATACAAATAGTTCATATAACTCAACAACACAAAAACAAAAATGCCAACTGAGAAATGGGCAGAAGACCTAAATAAATATTTCTCCAAAAAAGACATACAGATAGATGGCAAATAAGCACATGAAAAGGTGCTCAACATTGGTAATTATTAGAGAAATGCAAACCAAAACAACAATGGAGATACCACCTCACACCAATCAGAATGGCCATCATTAAAAAGTCTACAAATAACAAATGCTGGTGAGGATGTGGAGAAAGGGGGACCTGCCTATACTGTTATAGGGAATAACAATATAAGTTGGCACTTTTCAATATAAGCTGGTACTTATATACTTTTCAAAATAAGTTAGTACTTATATTGAAAAGAGGATGGAATAAAAGAGAGTGGAGGTACCTCAAAAGCTAAAACTAGAGTTATCATATGACCTAGCAATCCCACTTCTGGGCATATATACAGACAAAACTATAATTCAAAAAGATATATGTACCCCTATGTTTATAACAGCATTAATCACAACAGCCAAAACACAGAATCGACCTAAATGTCCACAGACAGGTGAATGGATAAAGACGATTTGGTACATATATACAACAGAATACTACTCAACCAAAAAATAATGAAATAATGCCATTTGAAGCAACATGGATGTAACTAGAGTTTACCATACTAAGTGAAGTGAGAAAGACAAATGTCATGCGATATCCCTTATGTGGAACCTAAAATATGACACAAATGAACTTATCAATGAAAAAGAATCAGACTCAGACAAACAGAACAGACTCGCGGTTGCCAAGGGGGAGGTGAGGTCCAGGGAGGAATGGACTGGGAGTTAGGGGTTAGCAGATGCAAACTATTATATATATAAAATGGGTAGACAACAAGGTCCTACTACCGAGTACAGGGAACTATATTCAATATCCTGTGATAAACCATAATGGAAAGAATATTTTTTAAAAAATGCATGAACCACATTTTTTCTGCACAGCAGAAATTAACACAGCTTTGTAAATCAATTATACTTCAATAAAAATGAATAAATAAATCACTCTGACACCCCTTCTTAAACCCTGAAAGAGGGAAATAAATCTCAGATGGAAAGGTATCGCCTCTAGACCAGGAGGATAGAAAGCATCCTTATCTCCAGAAACAGGGAAGTCAAGGCTCAGAAAGCTGTATAGGCAAACTTTGTTACTTCTTCATTAGTTTACTACACTAGGTCACTCAGTGATAAAGAATCTATCTGCAATGCAGGAGACGCGGATTTGATCCCTGGGTCAGGAAGATCCCCTGGAGTAGGAAATGGCAACCCACTCCACCATTCTTGCCTGGAAAATCCTATGGACAGAGGAGCCTGTCAGGCAACAGTCCATGTGGTTACAAGAGTTGAACATGACTTAGCAACTGAACAAAAACCAAGCAAAAACCCCTTTGTTTTATTGAATCTTCACACAATTTTTTTAATCTAAAAATAATATATAAACAGTCTACTTTGGTCACTTCATTTTGGTCAATTCATATATTCCGATTCTACAAGAACTCTGTCCTTACAATTTTTTTTTCCTCCTGTTATCTGTCCTGCATTGCCTTAATTACTAGATCAGCTGAAAGAACTAAAGGTAGGGAGAGATTTCCCCCCTCCTAGAGAATAGGAATTTAAAAGTTTTAGTTTCCTTAAAAAGCATTTTAAAAAAGAAAAAATGTGTGCCCAGAGACCACGACTATAGCACAACCTTCCACATCACACAGTGTTTCTGCGAGGCTCAAAGAGAAAAAAGATCAAAAGATAAAAAAACAAACAGGATGCATGAGACAAGTGCTCGGGGCTGGTGCACTGGGAAGACCCAGAGGGATCGGGCGGAGAGGGAGGTGGGAGGGGGGACCGGGATGGGGAATACATGTAAATCCATGGCTAATTCATTTCAATGTATGACAAAAACCACTGCAATGTTGTAAAGTAATTAGCCTCCAACTAATAAAAATAAATGGAAAAAAAAAAAAAAAACCACCAGTGGAAGTTCCCAACTTGTCCTTACTGTCTTCCTTCTGTTTTATTCCAACAGTACTTCATATAACAGAATATCCCTAAAATATATGGGATATCATTGGTACTCTTCATCATACTTAGTGCCTATGCAGATTTTCTCATATTTCTATACAGTATAATGATTTTAGTAGTAACTTCAGTTCACTTATGGAATTGGGGGAGGTAAAACCATCAGAGAATGAGCACGAGGAACACACTTTTGGTCACTCAGTCCAACAGAGGTGGGTCTAGTAAGTTGCTGTTACAGGGAGAATGGACAAGCGGAAAGACAGAGTATGTTACAAGGAAGAGGCAGGAAGATTTTTCTGAGTTTTAAACTTGTACTGGGTGATTCTAACAACAAGGAAGTGAGGATTAGCTCTGATTTAGGTACAAACATGAAGGAATTTCGATCCTTTAGCCTTCGGAGAATCACTGTTTTATGTTGGTTTTCCCAATGGCCTTTTCTGTGTCTGCTGCAGTGTGCTTATCAACAGGGCTGGTTTTTTTCCTTTCTCAATTCTAGATGGTTTTTGCTTTTTCAGGTAAGAAGAATGTCATTCAAGTATATTTTTCATGAATTCACTTATGTATAGTATACACTGTCCAGTTGCATATACAATGACACTAATTCTATATTAGACATGAAAAGTCTCAGTATAATTAAACAGAAATTTTAAAACCTTATGCAATGCTTAAAATGTTAAAAAGTTATAAATGATTATCCCAGGAATGCAAGGATTCTTTAATATCTGCAAATCAATGTAATACACCACATTAACAAATTGAAAGATAAAAACCATATGATTATCTCAATAGATGCAGAAAAAGCCTTTGACAAAATTCAACACTCATTTATGATTAAAACTCTCCAGAAAACAGGAATAGAAGGAACATACCTCAACATAATAAAAGCTATATATGACAAACCCACAGAAAGCATTACCCTCAATGGTGAAAAATTGAAAGCATTTCCCCTGAAACCAGGAACAAGACAAGGGTGCCCACTCTCACCACTACTATTCAACATAGTTTTGGAAGTTTTGGCCACAGCAATCAGGGCAGAAAAAGAAGCAAAAGGAATCCAGATAGGAAAAGAAGAAGTGAAACTTTCGCTGTTTGCAGATGACATGATCCTCTACATAGAAAACCCTAAAGACTCTACCAGAAAATTACTAGAGCTAATCAATGAATATAGTAAAGTTTCAGGATATAAAATTAACACACAGAAATCCCTTGCATCCCTATACACTAACAATGAGAAAACAGAAAGAGAAATTGAGGAAACAATACCATTCACCATTGCAACAAAAAGAATAAAATACTTAGGAGTATATCTACCTAAAGAAACAAAAGACCTATACATAGAAAACTATAAAACACTGATGAAAGAAATCAAAGAGGACACAAACAGATGGAGAAATATACCGTGTTCATGGATTGGAAGAATCAATATTGTCAAAATGGTTATTCTACCCAAAGCAATCTATAGATTCAATGCAATCCTTATCAAGCTACCAATGGTATTTTTCACAGATCTAGAACAAATAATATCACAATTTGTATGGAAATACAAAAAAACCTTGAATAGCTAAAGTAATCTTGAGAAAGAAGAATGGAACTGGAGGAATCAACCTGCCTGACTTCAAACTCTACTACAAAGCCACAGTCATCAAAGAGTATGGTACTGGCACAAAGACAGAAATATAGATCAATGGAACAGAATAAAGCCCAGAGATAAATCCACGAACCTATGGACACCTTATCTTTGACAAAGGAGGCAAGGATATACAATGGAAAAAAGACAACCTCTTTAACAAGTGGTGCTGGGAAAACTGGTCAACCACTTGTAAAAGAATGAAACTAGAACACTTTCTAACACCATACACAAAAATAAATTCAAAATAGATTAAAGATCTAAATGTAAGACCAGAAACTATAAAACTCCTAGAGGGAAACATAGGCATAACACTCTCCGACATGAATCACAGCAGGATCCTCTATGACCCACCTCCCAGAATATTGGAAATAAAAGCAAAAATAAACAAATGGGACCTAATGAAACTTAAAAGCTTTTGCACAACAAGGGAAACTATAAGTAAGGTGAAAAGACAGCCCTCAGATTGGGAGAAAATAATAGCAAACAAAGCAACAGACAAAGGATTAATCTCAAAAATATACAAGCAACTCCTGAAGCTCAATTCCAGAAAAATAAATGACCCAATCAAAAAATGGGCCAAAGAACTAAACAGACATTTCTCCAAAGAAGACATACAGATGGCTAACAAACACATGAAAAGATGCTCAACATCACTCATTATCAGAGAAATGCAAATCAAAATCACAATGAGGTACCATTACACGCCAGTCAGGATGGCTGCTATCCAAAAGTCTACAAGCAATAAATGCTGGAGAGGGTGTGGAGAAAAGGGAACCCTCTTACACTGTTGGTGGGAACGCAAACTAGTACAGCCACTATGGAGAACAGTGTGGAGATTCCTTAAAAAACTGGAAATAGATCTGCTATATGACCCAGCAATCCCATTTCTGGGCGTACACACTGAGGAAACCAGATCTGAAAGAGACACGTGCACCCCAATGTTCATCGCAGCACTGTTTATCACAGCCAGGACATGGAAGCAACCTAGATGCCCATCAGCAGACAAATGGATAAGGAAGCTGTGGTACATATACACCATGGAATATGACTCAGCTGTTAAAAAGAATTCATTTGAATCAGTTCTAATGAGATGGATGAAACTGGAGCCCATTATACAGAGCGAAGTAAGCCAGAAAGATAAAGAACATTACAGCATACTAACACATATATATGGAATTTAGAAAGATGGTAACGATAACCCTATATGCAAAACAGAAAAAGAGACACAGATGTACAGAACAGACTTTTGGACTCTGTGGGAGAAGGCGAGGGTGGGATGTTTCAAGAGAACAGCATGTATATTATCTATAGTGAAACAGATCACCAGCCCAGGTGGGATGCATGAGACAAGTGCTCGGGCCTGGTGCACTGGGAAGACCCAGAGGAATCGGGTGGAGA
Organism: Odocoileus virginianus; assembly: GCF_023699985.2. Lineage (NCBI taxonomy): Eukaryota > Metazoa > Chordata > Mammalia > Artiodactyla > Cervidae > Odocoileus > Odocoileus virginianus. The sequence goes on from NC_069680.1 coordinate 71,610,436, forward strand.
GGGAGGTGGGAGGGGGGATCAGAATGGGGAATACATGTAACTCCATGGCTGATTCATGTCAATGTATGACAAAACCCACTGCAATGTTGTGAAGTAATTAGCCTCCAACTAATAAAAATAAATGAAAAAAACAAACAAAAAAAGTTATAAATGAGTATAATAATTTAAACTTTGATTTCTACAATATTTTTAGCAGATATCTGTAAGTAAAAAATGGGAAAAGAGAATCAAAACAAAAATACAACATAGTTCTTAAAAGAACAATAAAAAACACTGCATAACAAAATGTAAGCTATGTAGGCCAAGTCTTCATAGGTGGCTAATCCATAAATCATATAAACAATTTATGATTAAACAAGAAAAGTAAAATAAAATGGACTAGGAATTTGATGCAAACCTTTTTTGTAAAACAAAACTAAATGATTTTATGAAATCCAAAGAGAGGGATCAATAAAAATAATGGCAGAACATAATAAGTTAGAAAATAGATATTGAGTGAAAAAAATTAAAATACCCAAGAGCCAATTTTATGGGAAAACCAAAACAAAAAAGAAAATCACTTGCAAGACTAATTAAGGAAGAAGATGCGATCATAGAAACCTTTAACATTAAAAAAAAATATTGAGTTAATATAGAGTACGTTCTACCATGGAGAATACACAAGTATCTCAAAATGTGTAAGGAAATTTAGATCCTTAGAACTGCCTTGCATTTGAGATACTCTTCCAGAAAGTGTATTTAAATTTTAGAGTTCACTATGTAGAAAATTAAATATTTATCATGTATATGACTTTATCTTATACCCAATTTTACACATCCAAAATATGTTTATATATGTGTTGTTTTAAATAGGAATTAAACTATATGCTTAATAACTTGTCCATATTATAAACATGAAAAGATGTTGGTGAGATATAAAAGCAGGTATATACAATGTACTTCCTATTAAAACAACATATATGTGCATATTAAAATGTCTGTTAATATATGTAATATAATAAGACAATACTAATGGGTACTTACGCAAAACTATAAATATACATAAATTTTTAACAAAGTATATAGAGTATAGACTTCTGAAGATAACTGTTTCAATTCCCTTAGCTTTGGTTTCATGGTGTGATTTTTCTCAGTGGCAATAGCAAGAAGTGAATTGGAAGGAGAATGAGGTTGGTTTTAACATGCCCACAATTTGCTTCAGGAAGAAATCATTCTTCCTTGAAATGTACAATTAGATTTTTCTCAATTCTTCTTAATATATACATACGACTTCAAAGCTGCTCCTCACTTCACCTTTAACCAGGTAAAACTTTTATTACATAGAAATTCTACCTCTGCATTTTGGTTCGTTTTTGTTGTTTATTTCAGTGTTTTATAGATGTGACCAACACACTGCCCTTCATTAAGAACTCAGGTAAAAACATGTGCTTAACTAGGTTATGAGCAAATGAAATACTGATAACTTTTCTCTGATAGAGATGCCCATTTTTTCTTCTCCCTCCACTTTAGTCAATTTGCAAAGAGTTTTCCATCTCCTCTCCCACATTCTGCAATCACAGTCAAAGCTGCAAGTACAGTTACATAATCCAACCACCTTGGATAAAGTTGATCAGTCCAGGCCTGGGCATCTGATCCATGCTAAACCAGTCAGATCTCACTGACAATTTAGATCTAAGACTTGCTTATATAAAGAGGCTGGTTTTTCTCCTAGGCAGTTGAAACTGAGAAATTGAGAGACTAATTGTACTCAAATTGCAAAGAGAAACACACAGAATTAGGAACTTTAAAAAATCATGAGGTCATGAAACACCAGAATAAAGCAAAACAAGAGATGCTATTATTTCATTTTGTGTACAAGCATTCCTCATTATCTTGTGCTTTACAGACACTGCATTTAGAAATAGATGGTCTCTGGCAACCCTGCATTAAGGAAGTCTACTGGCACCATTTTTCCAAAAGCACTTCCTCTCTTCAAATCTGTTTGTCACATTTTGGTAATTCTCACAATATTCAAATACTCAGCAAAAGCATTACAATACACTTAAGGATCAAGTTATTGGTAGCCTTTTTATTTTTAATAATAAAGTACTTTTTAATTAAGGCATGTACATTGTTTATATTAGACATAATGCTATTACACTAATTAAGCTACAGTATACTGGAAGCACAACTTTTATATGCACTAGGAAATTTTAAAATTCTTAGGGCTCACTTTACTGCAATATTCACTTTACTATGGTGATCTGGAACCAAACATGCAATATCTCCAAGATATGCTTATTAACTGTCACTATTTTTGTTCCAATTCCTCCTGGGTCCTAGCTGCATTTCCTATTTTTTGGTTTACAAAGGATATCACTTTACCAAAATAAGTTTCCACTGAGAGCTGCAAGATGAAATAAACTTCCTGTTGTCTCTTCCAGTGACCAGCCATTGCCCTTCCATATTTATCTTCCTTTAAGGAGAAGATATCTTTTCTTGTTGAACATTTGCTCTGTACCCTACTTGTTCTAATCCCATTTCCAGGGTTAGAAATTTTAAATACATTAACCTCTGTAATCACCACAATAACCCTGTTAGTTACTGTTGGCATTTTACTTGTTATGAAAATTGGGACTCAGAGTTAAGAAACAACTTGCCTAAGTCACATTTCTACCCAAGGATGGAGCCAGAAATTTAGCTTAGGTGTGCTGACTCCAAAGTCAGTGTACTCAGTCATGACTGCAGCATGCCAGGCTTCCCTGTCCATCACCAACTCCCGGAGCTTACTCAAACTCATGTGCATTGAGTCGGTGATACCATCCAACCATCTCGTCCTCTGCCCTCCCTTTCTCCTCCTGCCTTCAGTAATTCCCAGCATCAGAGTCTTTTCCAGTGAGTCAGTTCTTGGCATCAGGTGGCCGAAGTATTGGAGTTTCAGCTTCAACATCAGTTCTTCCAATGAATATTCAGGACTGATTTCCTTTAGGACGGACTAGTTGGATCTCCCTGCAGTCCATGGAACTCTCAAAAGTCTTCTCCAACACTACAATTCAAAGTATCAATACTTCACTCAGACTATTTCCTAGTCTAGTGACAATAATTACAGAAAGTTCAGTACCCACATCCACATAACCCTACCCCTAGCAGTACTAATCTGTGAATTTTTTTAAGATCTAGGAAATTTATTAATAGAAAATTTGGGGACTTGCTGTGATTGCCTGGACTTCCTGGAACATAGCCTTATGCAAAAGGCCAACAGACTCCTTAGAATCTAAATACAGCCTAAGACACTTAATAGTCACAAGTGAAAATGAGTGATGTCACTCAGTCACATCCAACTCTTTGCCACCCCATGGACTATACAGTCCTTGGAATTCTCCAGGCCAGAATACTGACGTGGGTAGCCTTTCCCATCTCCAGGGGATTTTCCCAACCTAGGGATTGAACCCAGGTCTTCTGCATTGCAGGTGGATTCTTTACCAGCTGAACCACAAGGGTAGCCCAAGAATATTAGAGTCAGGGTAGCCTATCACTTCTCCAACAGATCTTCCTGACCCAGGAATCAAACCGGGGTCTCCTGCATTGCACGCAGATTCTTTACCAACTCAGCTCTCAGGGAAGCCTAATAGTCACAAGCTCATATCCAGCTGGATCTTAGGTGACACATGGAATCATTTATAGATACAAATAAAGCATATATCAATTTTAGGGGCCTGATATCAATAAGATTACAGTTGACCCTTGAACAATGGGGGTTTGAAATACAAATACTCTGGTCCACTTATTTGTGGATTAAAAAACAAAACAAAACATAGCCCCTTTATCTTCATTTTGCATGTGTGCTCAGTCATTCAGTCATGTCAGACTCTTTCAACCCCATGGCCCACCAGGCTCTTCTGTCCATGGAATTTTCCAGGCAAGAATAGTGGAGTGGGTTGCCATTTCTAACTCCTGGTGAACCCGAGTCTCCGGCATTGGCAGGCAGATTCTTTACCACTGAGCCACCCTGGGAAGCCCATCTTAAAGTAACTAAATGTGAGGGGGAAAATTTGTGTTAGATTGGAGATCAAAATATGTGAAATCAAGAGAACAAGGGTTTGAGTCCTAATTCTGTGCAAATGGTTTCAGCTTCCTGGACTTGGTGAATCATTTACCCATCCCTTCGTTTTTCAGGTCGAGACAGTAGTGCAGGAATTTTTATTTTTCTCTGAGTGGGGGACAGAGGTGAAGGAGAAACTGCAGCTCCTGACCCTCACATTGCTCAAGGGCCAGCTGTAATTTTCTCCTCCCTGATATATCACCTTCCTCTCATTCTTGTTGCTAGTACTGGACACTTGAAGTTGTTTTCAAATGGAGTTAGAAGAAAATGACTTTGGATATGAGCTTTGAGGAACCTGGGATGAGAACTCCTTCTAGACCCACAAACAATTCAGACCTGAGGGCATCAGGTAGGGGTGAGATAAACGAGATGGGTAAACAGGAGCACCTGGCAACCTCACTGGCACACAGGGCTGATTCCTAGGCCACACTCTTGAGACCCTTGAGTGGTCCAGAATGACTGTGCTGGTCAACCGGGGCTTGTTCAGGCAAGTGCCCATCACTGAAAAGATACCCATGAGTGCTAAAGTGAGACTTTGCCTCATACTGTCAGGAGTTCAGCCAAAACAGAGAGCCGCTAGGTGTTGAAGAAGCCTACTGAGGCAACAACGAGCCGAAATGAACATAATGGTGAAGATTTTCATCACTTAATGACAGTGTAGTTGTCCCTCAGAGCACTGGTTTCAGGGACCCGCGCGGATACGAAAACCTGCAGATGTCTAAATCCCTAATGGAAAATGGCATCGTACAATTAAACAGTCAGGATTCAGTATCCTTGGTTTCACAACAGTTAACTCACCAACCAACTGAGGATCCTTCGTTATTGAATCCGAGTATGCGAAACCACAAAAGTGAAACCCCTGGGTTCAGAGATCGACTGGGTAAACCATTGGCTAAACTAAGGAAGCACGGACTTCTCCCTTTTATTCGCCTCCTTGCAAGGGCTTATGGGTCCGGGGTCCAGGTGGAGGCTCTCTAACTGATGAGAGAGCTGAGCTCCAAACAACAGTGCTACAATTTTCTAGATAGAGGCCAGGGGAGATGGAGAAGGGGTCAGATTAGGAGTGGAAAGTACTGGGTACTGATTCAGAGGGAGGGGAAAAGGTTTCAAGCTTCTCCTGGCCTCCCTGGCCCCTTTAAAGAGATCTCCACAGAGGCACCTAAGAGAAACTCTGTGTGAAGCATCAAGCAAAGAGACCCAGGAATGACGAGGACTTGGCTATAAATGCAAAGATGCAAAGAGCGTGACCAGTCGAAAGGGTCTGAGTCCTTGATGACACCTCCTGTCAAAGACTTCAGTGCATTCTTGAACCTTGCCTGGCACAGGTGGGCAGCTTGCCAGATGAAGCCTTTGTATTGCCTATGGTTACACATGGAAGAAAAGAATCACACATAGGTTTTTAACAGGAACTAGACTCTTCAAACACAGTGCTTATGTCAGTCCAGGGTAAATAATCAAGGTTGGCACAAAAATGAAACTGATCTACCATCCTGTTCCAAGGAAAATTAAACCATGAGGGAAGCTGAAGTTTTGACAGTCTCACATTTTATCTTCATTGTATGCCCACACTAGTGTGTGCTCTGGTCAAACTCTTTCTTCCTCATAGACATTTCTGTCATGGTTTTAAATGTATTTAATTATTATGTACTGACTTTCTAAAATTAACTTTTAAATTTAATCTATATGTCTTAGACTGTCTCTGATGATTCTAGTTCCTGAATTTCGATGATTGGCATAAGTAAATGAATTGTGTGAGCGTATGGTACAAGTAGCCTTCTTTTAAATTCATAGTGATTGGATTTTCACAAGGTTCACTTGAACTGCATCTGACTTTGATGGAAGACTGTAGTTTCTAAAGTCCACTTGTAGAAACTAGTTGCACAGTGATGTAAAATTATCACTGACTAATATAATAAGTATATTGCATGTTTCTTTTGTATTTCTTTGGTGTCTCCCACCGTTAGACTTTAAGTTCTCTAAGAGGCAGAATATCTTGGTTTTGTTTTAATCATTACAATATATAGGTTTTACATTCATGTTGCTGAATGAATAAACAAAGTTGGTATTATATGAAATAGATTTTAGTTGCTCTCAGTAAAAAGCTAAAATACACTTTAATCAGATATCACAGGAGAAATGAGAAATCCTTGCTGCACATACACATTGTAGAGTGATGTTTGCATGCAGGAGAAACAAATTCAAACATTTTCGTATTGGAAGGCATATTTTAAGACACATGATCACAAAAGCTTCAAACAATCAGCTATGGTGACGCAGAAAACTCTGATAGAGGGCTAGCCTGTGAAACTTCACTAGCCATCCTACTAATTACTACAACTCGACTAGCCTGTGGCCACTTGGGAGGAAGGCTCAGCTTTTATTATTTTCAAGGGATACCCTAGTTTCTCAAAAGACTTCCCAGGTGGGTCAGTGATTAAGAATCTTTCTGCAAAGCAGGAGACACTCATTCAATCCCTGGGTCGGGAAGATCCCCCAAGGAAGGAAATGGCAACCCACTCCAGTATTCTTGCCTGGGAAATCCCATGGACAGAGGAGCCTCCTGGGCTAAAGTCCATGAGATTGCAAAACTGTTAGCAACCAGTTTTTCAAATCATGAGTAAACACTCATGACAACACATACTCAACAATATTTGAAGGAGAAATTGTGCAAGATTATTCTTGGACTGGCCTGAATCTTTGAGGTTCATCCAATTTGACTCATAAATTCCTAGTTAGCTTTTTTATTTCAGTCCAAAGATGCTGTAACCAAAAGAATGGAAATAGCAATACCTCACTGTGATTTTTCTTAGGACCCTCATGGGGTCACTGTGTTTATGTGAACAGGCTTCACATTGAATGGCTCTGAAGCTTAATCTTTGAAAAGTCAGCCCTATAATATTTTCTTATAAAAGTTGTGTATCCCTATTTCCTTTATAATGCCAGGCTTTCTTGGAGGCTAGTTTTAGAGTCCTGGTTACTTCAAAGCAGTTTCCCATTGGTAACCTAGGTTTCCAATTCTCTAGGATATCATTCCTCAATCATTGATATACTCATTTCTGCAGTACACGAAGACTTTTCCAGGGCAGTCTAATTTCTGGGTCTTAGTAATATAGTTACTAACATTACTAGATAATATCAAACAGAATTCAATATTTTAAGTATAGCAGACTTTAATAACATTACAAAAAATGTTTACAATCTTTTTTAAACATTTGTTGATTATATAGATATATAATTGATTTTGATATAATTCAATCTACAAATCATGATGAATTCATGATTAATTTTAATAAGTTCATATAAAGATTCTTTTGGATTTTCTGTGTATACTCAATTATTTAGTCCATAAATAATGAGTTTTATTTCTTCAATTCCAGTTCTTAAAAGTGCTTCTTTTTCTTGTCTTATTGGACCATCTGTGTTTTCCAAGAGCATGTTGATTAAAAGTGGGAGATGTATAAAATGTGTATTCTGCTTCATTTCTGAATTCAAAGAGAAAGTAATATTGACTATAAATACTTTTTAAAATCAAATTCAGTTCAGTTGCTCAGTCATATCTGACTTTTAGAGACCCTATGGACTGCAGCATGCCAGGCTTCCCTGTCCATCACCAACTCCCGGAGCTTACTCAAACTCATGTGCATTGAGTCGGTGATACCATCCAACCATCTCGTCCTCTGCCCTCCCTTTCTCCTCCTGCCTTCAGTAATTCCAAGCATCAGGGTCTTTTCCAGTGAGTCAGTTCTTGGCATCAGGTGGCCGAAGTATTGGAGTTTCAGCTTCAACATCAGTTCTTCCAATGAATATTCAGGACTGATTTCCTTTAGGACGGACTAGTTGGATCTCCCTGCAGTCCATGGAACTCTCAAAAGTCTTCTCCAACACTACAATTCAAAGTATCAATACTTCACTCAGCTTTGTTTATAGTCCAACTCTCACCTCCATACATAACTACTGGAAAAACCATAGCTTTGACTAGACGGGCCTTTGTTGGCAAAGTAATGTTTGGCAAAGTAATATACTGTCCAGGTTTGTCATAGCTTTTCTTCCAAGGAGCAAATGTCTTTTAATTTCATGGCTGCAGTCACCACCTGCAGTGATTTTGGAGCCCCCAAAAATAAAGTCTCTCACTGTTTCCATTGTTTCTCCATCTATTTGCCATGAAATAATGGGACTGGATGCCATGATCTTAGTTTTCTGAATGTTGAATTTTAAGCCAACGTTTTCACTCCCTTCTTTCACTTTCATCAAGAGGCTCTTTAGTTCTTCTTCACTTTCTGCCATAAAGGTGCTGTTATCTCCTTATCTGAAATTATTGATATTTCTCCCGGCAATATTGATTCCAGCTTGCACTTCATCCAGCCTGGCATTTCACGAGATGTACTCTGCCTATAAGTTAAATAAGCAGGGTGACAATATACAGCCTTGACATACTCCTTTTCTGATTTGGAACCAGTCTGTTGTTCCATGTCCAGGTCTGTTGCTTCTTAACCTGCATACAGATTTCTCAAGAGGCAGGTCAGGTGGTCTGGTATTCCCATCTTTTGAAGAATTTTCCACAATTTGTTGTGATCCACACAGTCAAAGGCTTTGGCATAGTCAATAATGCAGAAGTAGATGTTTTTTGGGGGGGGAAATTTCTTGCTTTTTCTATGATCCAGTGGATGTTGGCTATTTGATCTCTGGTTCTTCTGCCTTTTCTAAATCCAGTTTGAATATCTGGAAGTTCATGGTTCACATACTGTTGAAGCCTGTCTTGGAGGATTTTGAGCATTACTTTACTAGTGTGTGAGATGAGTGCAATTGTGCGGTAGTTTGAACATTCTCTGGCATTGCCCTTCTTTGGGGTTGGAATGAAAACTGACCTTTATCAGTCCTGTGGCCACTGCTGAGTTTTCCAAATTTGCTGGCCTACTGAGTGCAGGACTTTCATGGCATCATCTTTTAGGATTTGAAATAGCTCAGCTGAAATTCTATCACCTCCACTAGCTTTGTTCATAGTGATGCTTCCTAAGGCCCACTTGACTTCTCATTCCAAGATGTCTGGCTCTAGGTGAAATTTCTAGTATGCATCTTATTCCATTTCTAATTCTCAATAAATGTATTTAATTCTATGATTAAACCACTTTCCTTCTGTTATTTGGAGGGACTCCATCATTATATATGGACTGCATCCTAGCCCAAACTATTCCTTATTTAGTTTCCAGAAGCTCAATCTTTAAACCATAGCTCCAAGTCTGGCTAAAAGCTCATCCCGTTCCTGAATTGGATCATCTGCCTTACCTGCCCATACATATGCATGTTTTCTTAGACATTCAGTTATGTCCGACTCTTTGCAACCCCATGGATTATAGTCTGCCAGGCTCCCTTGTCCTTTGGATTCTCCAGGCAAGGATACTGGAGTGGGTTGCCATTCCCTCCTCCAGGGCATTTTCTTAGCCCAGGACTGAACCCGGGTCTCTGCACTGCAGGTGGATACTTTACTGCCTGAGCCACCAGGGAAGCCTGGCCATGCATCTAGGTTTTCCAAAATATATCTTTCTTTCACTACAGAGCAGAAGTTTATTTTTCTTAGAAACTGAACTCCTTCAAAGTTGCAAGTAACAAACAGCAAAAGAAGACACTTTATATTGGATAAAGTATAAAATCAAATATTGGCATAGGTTATTTAAAAAATAATAGATAATTTTTGGCTGATGCCCAGATAAGATGGCAGAGCAGAGGGAACTGAGCTTACCTCCTCTCAGGAAACACTCAAATCACAACTAACTACTGAACCACTATTGACAGAAAAGGTCTGGAACCTAACAAAAAATATATTCCACTTCCAAAGACAATGAAGAAACACAATGAGACGAGATTCGCAAAACACTCACATCCCATTCCCATTGGGTAGGAAACTCACATACTGAAAAATAATTACATCACAGAGATACTCTCACAGGAGTGAGAGTTCTGAAGCCTACATCAGGCTCCCAAGTTCGGGGGTCTGGCATCGAGAAGAGGTGCCCCCACATATTTGACTTTAAAGGCCAGTAAGGCTTGATCACAGGAACTCTTCAAGACCAGAGGAAACAGAAGCAATACTTTTGGAGGGATCTACTGAATAGCACTGAGAACTCTATTCAGTACTCTGCAATAACCTACATGAGAAAATAATCTGAATAAAGAATATATAAACACACACACACACACACACACATATATATTTAATTTTAAAAAGATGAATGAGATGGAAAAGTAAACATCGGATGCCTGATTAAAAATAATAATAATAGATCAGTTTTAATCAAATCTAGGATCTCTGAACCTCTACAACAAGAATTTTATTAAGGTCATTATGCAGGCCAATCTGTTTCAAAATATGAAACTCATATAGCCCATCAGGCTCCTCTGTCCATGGAATTCTCCAGGCAAGAATACTGGAGTGGGTTGCCATTCCCTTCTCTAGGGGCTCCTTCCAACCCCAGGATAGAACCTGATCTCCTGCATTGCAGGTGTATTCTATACCGTCTGCACCACCAGGGAAGTCCCTAATATGATGAAAACATTCATAAACACGGTAATAAGAAATCAGTAGAAAACTTCACAAATTTAGGAACCCTATAAAATGTTCACTTACTATAAATGTCAAACACTGTTCTAGAGGAAAATGATTTAATCAATTAGGTTCTTATCAGTAATGGAAAAAAAGAGTTTTCAATTATAATTTGGTAGACTTAGGATTTACAATTAGGTAAACAAAGTTGTGAAGAATATCTGTGCTCAATTCAGTATACAAAGAAACAGAAATGCAGAAATTTATCTAGGATAGCATGCAAATTGTAGCACCTAAATTTTCTTGATTCTCCAGTTCTTTTTTACTTTCCACTGAGGAAAAACTGCCAGAGGTAGAAGCTAAGAAAAAAAAAAATTTCCCTTTTGTAATTCACAGAAAAAAATATACATATTAGCCTGGACACATATTGACTTTTATATGATGGGAGTGCATAGTCCTATTCTCAGTCTCAAATCTGAATGCATTTACCTGGCCCATAAGAGCCCCATATAAATTTTATTATTATTATTATTAGCTATCAAAAATGATATCTTTCCAAGCTTTAGCTATTTCTTCAAACACTGCTTGATAATTTTGACAATAAACATAGAGTTGGTCTAAAGATGTTTCATTCAACCTTGTAGTACAGTAAAAAATCTTTAGTCCTTGTCCCTGGCTCCTGGAACAGAGCTCCTAAAATGCTTGGAATCTCCTGAGGGATAGAAATAGCTTTTGTCGTTCATAATGAGCTCTTTCAATCATATCTGAGTTTATACTAATGAAGTCACTATTGGTGGACTCTAAATAGCACAAGATGGGGGCTGATTCTCAGAGGCAAAAACCATGTCATTAGAGGATGGAATTTCAGTCCCACCTCTGACCTCACTGGAGGTTGAGTTCAATCTCCAGCGTCAATGATTTAATCGAGTGTATTTATATAATGAAAACTCCAGAAAAACACCCACAGGATGGGGTTCAGAGAGCTTCTGGGCTGGTAAACATATCCAGGTGCTGTGAGACTGGTTCACCCAGAGAAAACATGGGAGTTTCACACCCCTCAATCTTCCCCCATAACTTATTCTATGCATCTCTTCCATCTGGCTGTTGTATCCTTTGCAATAAATTGTATTGTATCCTTTATATTAAACTGAATTATATGCTTTATAATAAATAGTGGGCTTCCCTGGTGACTCAAATGTTAAAGAATCTGCCTGCAATGCGGGAGACCCACGTTTGATTCCTGAGTCAGGAAGATCCCCTGGAGGAGGAAATGGCGATCCACTTCAGTATTCTTGCCTAGATAATCCTATGACAGAGGAGCTAGTGGGCTACATACAGTCCACGGGGTCATAAAGAGTTGAACAGGACTGAGGTGACTTAGTATATACTTAACATATGAGACAGAATTAACCGAAAGAGGCTGGGCTAACTCCAGTTAATCAGTGTCAGAACTGAATTGTATTTCTGTACATCATCAGAGAACTGGGGTAAGGAAAAAAGCTTCAAGTCAACAACTATTAACTATTTCCCAAACACATGGCTAAATAGCAAAATCATTGCCTTTCTTTCCATAAGGAACTATTTTCATTTTTTAATTGAATGTCCATCATTCAACTTAGTTTGCCTGTGCTTAAATTTCATAATAGCTGTTGACATAGCAAAGGGCAAGTGATGTGACAGGCTTATTCTCAGTGGGAAATTTGTAAAATATCCCAGTTGAAACTACAGAATTTATTTTAGGTCCAATCAGGTTGAATTATCAATTAATTATTGTGAATTATTAACTGTGTCTATTGATTTTTTCTCACCAGATCGTGTATATACTCCTTGAGGTGTTTAAGTATCTTTGCCATCCACCAAGGACCTTATTGTACTAGAATATAGTAGAAATCACTATGCCTTTATTAAATGACTTAGTATGAAATTTATGCAGTGAAAAACGTTGTCTTCTATTACTGTCCTGTTTTTTGCCGTCTGAAATTGAGCTTAGTCCCCTAGCCCATAATGCACTAAAACTCTTATGGTTTCATCTCCGTCTTCTCAGGTCCAAATAGATGTAGAACATGTTGCTGATGCTAACTTAGGATAAAGGGAAACCTGAAAGGAGAAGAGACCTCAATGAAGTTACTTAAACTCCTGGATACACAGTTCTTTAGCTATCCCGTATGGTATACTTTAATAGTATCAAATTAATGAATTCTCATTACAGCAAAATGAGAATCCAAAAGTAAAACTTCTGGAATATTTAGTAGGTATTAAATACTTTCTCCATTGAGAAAATAAGTCATTTTTGTTATTGGTGTGGAGATGTGCTGATGGCTAGCAGGATACAATTTATACACTAAACGCCCAAATGTTTCCTCTATTTATAAATTACATAATCATTGTTTTATTAAAATAAATAGGAATACTCATTAATATTTAACACCTTTAGAAAGAATAAACTCCAAGATTCCATTTGTAAGTTCTTCATAGGAGTATAAAAATCAGTTTTTCTCACCATTAATATTTGATTTTTCTCTATTCTGATGAAAACATTGAAGGGACATTAAAAACAGATGACAATGTTGAAAATAAGGAAAATTTCAGTACTGTTAAATTTGGGCAGAAAAAAGGGTTTGGGAAGAACAAAGATGATATAGAAAGAACTACGAAAAGGGTGAAGTAATTGTAGAGCTTAGCATTCTAGAAACTAATGTTATAGTTTTCAGAATTTAATTTCTGAAATCAAATGCATTTTGTGTAATATATCAGACACCAAGTAATAGTATTTATTTGGAATTACTATGAGTGTTCAACATAAGTCCATCAAGTCTTTTTATGAATAGTCCCCATTTTAAGCCCAGGAGATATTTATAAGAATAAAGCCTATAAAACAATCACAGTAACTAAGTATGTTGAGTGCTCCATCAGAAGACCTCCATTTACCTAATGGATTATTGCATGTCCTTACTCTAGATCAGATAAAAGAACTGATAGTTTTTTTTAACATGTTAGATGGTTGAAAAAAAATAAGAGAGATGAATTTTTTATAGAGCTCATTTGTGGTTGGGACTTATCAGGTAGCACCAGTGGTAAAGAACCTGCCTGTCAATACAGGAGACATAAGAGATATGGGTTTGATCCCTGGGTTGGGAATATCCCTTGGAGGAAGACTTGGCAACTCACTCCATTATTGCTGCCTGGAGAATCCCATGGACAAAGGAGCCTGGTGGACTGCGGTCCATGGGGTCACAGAGAGTTGGACATGACTGGAGTGACTTAGCATGCATGCACACATATTTCTGGTTACAAAGACTGAAATATTTACTACCTCACCCTTTACAGTAGAGTTAGAACATTACATGGATCAAAAATTTTTCAGAGATCTTTCATATTTGCAATATATAATTTTTGGTCTTCAGATTTATATATGACACTATAAATAAATCATGTTTCCAAATAAAATAAGGGAATCTTACAGTCTTAATTATGTATCTTCCTAAATTGCAATAATCTGATGCTCAAAAATAGCATGGCAACATTGGTGCTGCACTGGGGCTTAATTGATTAAATTTCTTTCTTCCCCTAAAATTGTGTCTTGAAATTTGTTCTCCTTGAGACGCATTGTACTCTGTCATCTGAACATATCACACTGCATTTACCTTATGAAGAATATTAAAAAGTAATGACTACTGTTGTATGTTTTAGAGTATGTATATTTTAGATGTTAAGATAATCACTAAATTGTTTCCTAAACTGGAATAATTAAGCAATCTCAAAATTAAGCATAAGTTCATTATAGAAATAATGCCAAGGGAATTCTTTTCTAGTACTCCTTAAGGTAGAAATTTGACTTTTATCAAATGCCTTTTCTATTTATGTTGAAACAGTTATGTTCCTTTTCTCTTATTCTAAATTCCATTGCTCTATTATTGATGTAGAAGGTATTAAGAAGAGATGACAAGAATACACAGAAGAACCATACAAAAAAGGTCTTAATGACCTAGATATCCACGATGGTGTGATCACTCATTTAGAGCCAGACATCCTGGAGTGCGAAGTCGAGTGGACCTTAGGAAGCATCAATATGAACAAAGCTAGTGGAGGTGATGGAATTTCAGCTGAGCCATTTCAAATTCTAAAAGATGATGCCATGAAAGTTCTGCACTCAGTAGGCCAGCAAATTTGGAAAACTCAGCAGTGGCCACAGGACTGGGAAAGGTCAGTTTTCATTCCAATCCCAAAGAAGGGCAATGCCAAAGAATGTTCAAACTACCGCACAATTGCACTCATTTCACATGCTAGCAAGGTCATGCTCAAAACCTTCAAGCTAGGCTTCAACAGTCTGTGAACCAAGAACTTCCAGATGTACAAGCTGCATTTAGAAAAGGCAGAGGAACCAGAGGTCAAATTGCCAACATCTGCTGGATCATAGCAAAACAAGACATTTCCAGAAAAACATCTGCTTCTGCTTTATTGACTACACTAAAGCCTTTGACTTTGTGGATCACAATAAACTGTGTAAAATTCTTTAAGAGATGGGAATAGCAGACCACCTTACCTACCTCCTAAGAAATCCGTATGCAGGTCAAGAAGCAACAGTTAGAACCGGACATGGAACAACAGACTGGTTCCAAATTGGGACAGGAGTATGTCACAGCTGTATATTGTTCCCTGCTTATGAAACTTATATGCAGAGTACATCATGTGAAATGCCAGGCTAGACGAATCACAAGCTGGAATCAATACTGCAGGGAGAAATATCAATAGCCTCAAATATGTAGATGACACCACTCTTATGGCAGAAAGCAAATGGGAACTAAAGAGCCTCTTGATGAAGGTGAAAGAGGAAAGTGAAAAAGCTGCCTTAAAATAGCATTCACAAAACTAAGATCATAGCATCTGGTCTCATCATTTCATGGTAAATAGATAGGGAAGCAATGGAAACAGTGACAGGCTTTATTTTCTTGGGCTCCAAAATCACTGGGATAGAAACTGCAGCCATGAAATTAAAAAACACTTGCTCCTTGGAAGAAAAGCTATGACAAACCTAGACAGCATATTAAATAGACATTACTTTGCCAACAAAGGTCTGTATGGTCAAAGCTATGGTTTTTCCAGGAGTCACATACAGATGTGAGAGTTGGACCGTAAAGTAGTCTGAGTGCCAAAGAACTGACAGTTTTGAACTGTGATGTTGGAGAAGACTCTTGAGAGTCCCTTGGACTGCAAAGAGATCCAACCAGGCCATCCTAAAGGAAATCAGTCCCGAATATTCATTGGAAGGATGATGCTGAAGCTGAAGCTGCAGTCCTTTGGCCACCTGATGCGAAACATGAAGTCACTGGATGAGATCCTGACGCTGGGAAAGATTGAAGGCAGGAGAAGGGGATGGCAGAAGATGATCTGACTGGATGGCATCACTGACTCAATGGACATAAGTTTGAGCAAGCTCCTGGAGATGGTGAAGAACTGGGAAGCCTGGCATGCTGCAGTCCATGTGGTGGCAAAGTGTCAGACACAACTGAGTGACTAAACAACAGTTTCTAATTTTAAATAACCCTTTCATATGTGAATGAATTAAAGTTGGTCATGAAATCACAATACAAACAAACCTCTAATTCCATGGGTCTTATTCTGTTATGCTATTGGTCATAAATTTCTTTATAGGTGCTACAACTTTCATCTGTTGGCCATGATGCTTACACATTTTTACATCGTGAAACTCCAATACTTTGGCCACCTCATGCAAAGAGTTGACTCATTGGAAAAGACCCTGATGCTGGGAGGGATTGGGGGCAGGAGGAGAAGGGGACGACAGAGGTTGAGATGGCTGGATGGCATCACCGACTCGATGGACATGAGTTTGAGCAAACTCCGGGAGTTGGTAACGGACAGGGAGGCCTGGCGTGCTGCGATTCATGGGGTCGCAAAGAGTCGGACATGACTGTGACTGAACTGAACCGAAGTAACAGAAGCATAACTGCTGTTTGGATCCATTTATTAATTTGTGTCTTACTACATATCACTGGGATGTTTTTTGAGAATATGGTCCTTATTTTATGATCACCATGGGTTACTATATACATCTATATTTTATTTGCTATCTTTATCTTACCTTAATCTATTTCAGCATGTTTCCCAAATTTAAACTGGATGTATTTTTCACATGATCACTTTAGCTATTTGTCAACTTCTCCTTTTTAAACAAATTAAATTCCTTGTAGATATTCCTAAAATAAAATGCTTATCCTGTACATGAGGGCAATTAATTTTTACAGTAGTCCTTTTATTAGGTTACATTACCCTTCCCATTTTAGTGATATGAAAGCTAGAAAATAATATTATTTAAAAACATATCCAAAAGTCTACAAGCAATAAATGCTGGAGAGGGTGTGGAGAAAAGGGAACCCTCTTACACTGTTGGTGGGAATGCAAATTAGTACAGCCACTATGGAAAACAGTGTGGAGATTTCTTAAAAAGCTGGAAATAGAACTGCCATATGACCCAGCAATCCCACTTCTGGGCATACACACCAAGGAAACCAGATCTGAAAGAACCACATGCACCCCAATGTTCATCGCAGCACTGTTTATAATAGCCAGGACATGGAAGCAACCCAGATGCCCATCAGCAGACGAATGGATGAGGAAGCTGTGGTACATATACACCATGGAATACTACTCAGCCATTAAAAAGAATTCATTTGAATCAGTTCTAATGAGATGGGTGAAACTGGAGCCCATTATACAGAGCGAAGTAAGCCAGAAACATAAAGACCATTACAGTATACTAACACATATATATGGACTTTAGAAAGATGGTAACGATAACCCTATATGCAAAACAGAAAAAGAGACTCAGATGTATGGAACAGACTTGTGGGCTCTGGGAGAAGGAGAGGGTGGGATGTTTCAGGAGAACAGCATTGAAACATGTATATTATCTAGGGTGAAACGGATAACCAGCTCAGGTTGGGTACATGAGACAAGTGCTCGGGCCTGGTGCACTGGGAAGACCCAGAGGGATCGGGTGGAGAGGGAGGTGGGAGGGGGGACTGGGATGGGGAATACATGTAAATCCATGGCTAATTCATATCAATGTATAACAAAAACTACTGTAATGATGTAAAGTAATTAGCCTCCAACTAATAAAAATTTAAAAAAAAAAAAAAAAAAAAAAAAACATATATATATATATATATAAAACTGAATCACTTTGCTATACAGCAGACATTAGCATAACACTAAGTCACCCATATGTGTGTGTGTGTGTGTTAGTAGCTCAGTTGTGTCAGACTTTTGTGACACCATGGACTATAGCGGACCATGGAATTCTCCAGGCAAAAATACTGGAGTGGGTAGCCATTCCCTCCTCCAGGGGATCTTCCCAACCCAGGGATGGAACTTGGGCCTCTGGCATTACAAGTGAATTCTTTACTGTCTTAGTCATCAGGGAAGCCCACTGTAAGTCACCAATACTTCAATTTAAAAAATAAATAAATATACCTGCTAAAACAAGATCATTCTGATTATGTCATCTTGTGTTTCAAACTCTCCAATGGTTTCCTATCTAATTTAGAGAAAAAGTCAAATTTTTACTATGTGTATCAGGTAGTTATTGTAACAATAATGTGTAGCAAAATATGCTAAATCTCAATGGGTTAAAACTACAATACATTAATGCTCATAGCTATGAAATGATTGTCTGTGGTTTTGTGGTGGTAGTCTAGGCTCAGCTGCAATTGATTCAAACTACAGTCTAGTTTTGGGTCTGGCTTTGCTTCACATACTCCTGATCTTTGGTCAATTAGTGCCACATGACCATCCAGAATCAATCTGCAGGGAGTACAATGTAACAATATGAAGCTAGGTTAAGTGTACCTGTTCAGATCTGCTAAAAACCAGATGCTAGGAATGGATTGGAATTGTATGAGATTCAGTAGGGTAAGGCCAGTGAAGGACAAAGGGAGTAGAAACTATTAGGCGGAAGAATTTTCATTGCAAAGTTGCAATCCAAGTCTGATAATTTTATAATGAGGGGGAGGAAGAAGAAATAGGTAGTGTGAGTATCAGATTGCAGTGCAGTTCTAAGAAAGTTTCAGTGAAACTGATGTGCAGTCTTTGAGTCTAAAGTCCCATGCAAGGGGGATTACATTCCACAAAAATGATACTGGTACTTAGGCACAGGCAATGAACAGTAACTGGCTAAGAACAGTCCAGTAGACGTTCTGTCTCTGTGTGAACACCGTAATGTATCAGAGGGACCACACTAGAACTGGAAGTTCTGGTTCCAGTTATGATGTCTGAAGCAGGCTTTTCTGAAGAAGATCTGCACAGCATATTTATCAGTTTCAATGCCAGTTACACTGCCAAATCAACAAAATTGGAGCAAGGAAGTATATCCTCTCATGGAAGTAGGGAAGAGAGTATTATTAAAAAATAATCTAACAACTGCTTTCTTTTATTACCACTTTCCTCTCATTAAATCCCTTCTAGTCACACCATTTCATTTGTGCCAGAGTACACCATACATTCTTCAATCAGACAAATTTTGCCTAGAATACATTTTGCCCAGATGATTACATGCCTCTCCTCTTCATTTCTTTCTGATGTTTATTCAAATGTCAATTTGTCAGCAAAGCTTTCTCTGATCACCTTTTCTAAAATCCCAAACCCCATCAGCATAAAGCACACTCCATAAATTGCTTTCAGAGTTTATCATTTTCCCATTTCTAAATACAGGCTAGATTAGTCAAGGAAAAATGCACATAAAATGTTATAAATCTCAAATTTTGGTACTACAGTCTTTAGCTGATGTAGGCAGCAGGTAATCGAATTATTCTTAGAAAGAAGCACTATGAATAATTTAACAAGTATTTGCCTTCAAGAAAATATTGAATTCAAGGCATTTCACAAATAATTCAGTAAGTAAGAACAAATACTACAATAGCTACTTTTTAAGGAAAATGTGCAGACACAAGGAAAAGCAATGCCTCTTCCTCTATTGATTCCCCTATCCCCGTAAGAGATAATCTAAAAAATAATAACAGCCTGGATCTTTGCTTATCAAGTGTGATAAAATGATTCAGACAAGTTTCCTGCTGTTGCACAGTGAGGCAAATAAGTACTGTGATAGATAGTCTTATGTGTTAATTTTGTAGGCAATAGTACCCATATAATTAAACATTAATTTAGGTATTGCTATAAAGATATTATGCAGATGTGGTGAACACTCTGCAATCAATCGAAGGTTATTCTTCAATTGGTATTCGGGATGGACTTCCTCTGATTAGGTGAAAGATCTTAAGGGGAAAAGTAAAGTATTCCAAGGAAGAAATTCTGCCTGTGGACTGCAGGCTTTACATAGGGCTATAACATTATAACTCTTATATATCATTGTAATACTATAACATATCTTGCAGTATTATATTTGTAAAACATAATAGCACAGCACACATACAGTATTACAGTATACACATCTGTGCATCTGTCAGTCTGTGTGTGTATGTAGTCATGTCTGAGTCTTTGCAATCCCATGGACTGCAGCCCACCAAGCTCCTCTGTCTGTGGAATCTTCCAGGCAAGAATACTGGAGTGGATTGCCATTTCCTCCTCCAGGGGATCTTCCGGACCCAGGGATCAAATCCGTGTCTCTTAATGTTTCCTGCATTGGCAGGCAGATGCTTCGCCAGTGAGCCACCTGGGAAGCCCAGAGTGTACATATCTCCATGCTACTGTTCTTTTTCTCTTGTACAACCCTGACTGGTCCATGCACCAAATAAAACCTTTAAGGTTAAAATATATGTACAGTATTATATTATATATTACATATCACATAGGATTAATAGCTCTTTACTAACTCAAAAATCTAATAATTTGCCTTCCTTCTCTACTTCTCAATGTCAGGAGATCATTAGGAACTTTGATGGTTTTCCTTAGTATTCTGGTCATAGAACTCTAAAAAACGGAAATGAGTATACTCGGTAAAACAAACAAACAAAAAAAGAAAACAGAAATAACAAAACTTCCTCAAACACGCCAAACATTATACTGTACACTTTACACATGTTATCTAAAGTTAATCTTTTCAGAAAATGCATACCCCCATTTTACAAGGAAGTTAGTAGAGGGTTAAGTGAAAGTTGCTTAGTTGTGTCTGACTCCTTGTGACCCCATGGACTATACAATCCATGGAATTCTCCAGGCCAGAATACTGGAGTGGGTAGCCATTCCCTTCTCCAGATCTTCCCAACCCAGGGGTCAAATCCAGGTCTCCCACATTGCAGGTGGATTCTTTACCAGCTAAGCCACCAGGGAAGCCCAAGAATGTTGGAGGGGGTAGCCCATCCTTTCTTCAGGGGATCTTCCCAACTCAGGAACTGAACCGGGGTCTCCTGCATTGCAGGCAGATTCTTTACCAGCTGAGCTACCAGGGAAGCCCTAACAGAGGGTTAAGGTGCTAAGAAAAGGTGCTGCAATGTACAGCAGCCGTAAGAAGCCTTCAGGCAATTATGGATGTTACACCCTAGTAGCTCCCCATATACTGTACTCCATATGTATTTTAGATAATTTCAATTCTCTGAAACTATTTCCTCATCTCCGAAATGGAAAGGACAAAAACTGCCTCACTCTGGTGGTGGTTGTGAAGATTGAATTAGTATATGTGAATGCTGAGTCATGGGTGTTCAAAATGACAAGAGTGTTCAAAAATGTCTGCACCTTTAATATTCTAGATCACAACATCATACTTCAACCACCATAAAGCGTCCTCAGTACTCCTTTTACTGCATTTCCCACGGTGCAGCGAAAGGTACAGAAACATCCCTGTAGCCGCATTTCACCATCAGAATAAATGGATTTTCCATCTTAAATGACCAAGGACAGTTCTAAGGAGTTCTGTCCATGGCTGTCTCTAGATCTGCCTTAATCTCTGCCATTCTAAAAGTAGGTTTATAAAGAACTGATTTAATTCCTGTGAGATTTTGACCAGATCCTGGCAAGAAAAAACAAGATCTCTGAAAAAAACATTCAGTTGGATTTATAATGAAGCAAAACAAAAGGAAACCAATCTATTACTGTTGTTTGATAGTAAATAACATTTTTCGTCTTTATTATCTGCCAAATACAGTTAGATTTTACCTTTGAAATAGTTAGCGATTTTTTTTTCTTTTCTTTTTGCTTTTATTTCTCCAAGGAGATAAAAATCCCCGAAATAGCCAAGGTTTCACTTGCATTCTTTTTTTCCTGTCAACATGAAACTATTGGATATACTGGTGAAAGGAGAGTACTTATGAATTGCAAAAGTGTGCTTTCTGATAAATACTTTATCATGTCTGAAAAATAAAAACCATGAAGAAATGCAATAAATTCTGGGTTTGGAGGAAGAAGCAGATTATCATCTTGCAATATTAACCTCAGAGAAATGTGCCAGAGAGCTGAAGTGGCCACTTCCTGCCTACTGCTCTGGCATCTTATGTGGGCAGGTACCTGATGTTCCTCAGAGCTTTAGGGGTTTTTATAAGAAACTCTACATTCAGCTTTCCCACGTACTCTCCCTTCCCCCACATCTAAGAAGGGATATACACTGAATCCTTGGTATAGAGAGGCCACTTGGCATTAGTTGGGCAGACAGCTTTGTGTAGTGTTGAGCTGAGTTGTGAGCCAGGCTTCCAGGTGTGCAAGCTGGTTGCCTATGTGATATGAACAAGTCTCTACTTTCTCACTTGTGAAAGAAAGATAATACATGGCCAACTTCCTACCAAGGAAGTTGTAAGAATTAAAGGAAATACTGTACTTGGGGAAATAAAAGACATAGCATGCTGTCCAATGTTAGCTACTATATTAATATTAGTATGATTATTGTTATTTTTATGATTGTCAATTAACTGTTTGGGGCCTTGGGTTCTGGTATGAGACAGATCTGATTTCAAACCCCATATCTAGCTGTTTATATGACCATGAACAAATTCTGTAATCTCTTCATGCTTTAGTTTCCTCATCCATAAATTCAGTCAATCAGTTGTGTCCGACTCTTTGTGACCCCATGGACCCCATGGACCCCATGGACAGGCTTCCCTGTCCATCACCAACTCCTGGAGCTTACTCAAACTCATGGCCATCGAGTCAGTGATGCCATCCAACCATCTTATCCTCTGTCGTCCCCTTCTCCTCACGACTTCAATCTTTCCCAATATCGGGATCTTTTCTAATGAGTCAGTTCTTCACATCAGGTTGCCAAAATATTGGAGTTTCAGCTTTAGTCCTTCCAATGAATATTCAAGACTGATCTCCTTTAGGATGGACTGGTTGGATCTCCTTGCAGTCCACAGGACTCTCAAGAGTCTTCTCCAACACCACAGTTCAAAAGCATCAGTTCTTCGGTGCTCAGCTTTCTTTATAGTCCAACTCTCACATCCATACAAGACTACTGGAATAATCACAGCTTTGACTAGATAGATCTTTGTTGGTAAAGTAATGTCTCTTCTTTTTAATATGCTGTCTAGGTTGATCATAGCTTTTATTCCAAGGAACATGCGCCTTTTAATTACATGGCTGCAGTCACCATCTGCAGTGATTTTGAAGTTCATATGATTGGAATAACATCACTTCTCTCATAGTGTTGCTATGAAAATTATGGTGTCAATATACAGTTTAATACAGTTATAGTTATTACTTAATTTAAACCTTGAAGTTAGTGCATCTTATTAGTATAATTATTAGTGAGGTATGGGCTTCCCAAGTGGCACTAGTGGGAAAGAACCAGCGTGCCAATGTAGCAAGCATAAGAAATTCGAGTTCGATACCTGGGCTAGGAAAGTCCCTCCAGAGGAGGGCATGGCAACCCACTTCAGTAATTCTTGCTTGGAGAATCCCCATGGACGGAGGAGCCTGGCTGGCTCAGTCCATAGGTTCGAAAAGAGTCGGACACAACTGAGTCAGAAGCGACTGAGCACATAGGCACACATCTTTGGAGAAACTGAAGTTCATATCATTTAAGTAAATCACCAACAGTATACAGATTTGAATCCTGTTTTCTCTAACTTCTAAACCTGAGATAGTTCCATAACAGCTCAAGACAACAATCTGTAGAACAAAACCGAGAGTCTTCTTTCTCTTCTCTCATGCCAAACTCAATCCATCATCTAATTTCTCAGCTCTGTCTTCAAAATGAGTCCAGAATCTATCTACTTGATACCACCTTCGCCACATTTCCCTAAGCCAGCCCATCATCATTGCTCACCTGAACAATGTAGGAAGCGTCTGAACTGGTCTCTCCACCCCAACAACTGCTTGCAAAGCTATTCTCATCACAGAAGCCAGACTGATCCTTCGAAAATAATAATGAGGGTCTACCTATGGCTGATTCATATTGAGGTTTGACAGAAAACAACAAAATTCTGTAAAGCAATTATCCTTCAATAAAAAAATAAGTTAAAAAATAATAATGAGGTAATTCAGCAATCTCTTTCAGAATAAAAACAAAATCCTTGTCATAACCTACAGAGACTTAATGACCTGTTCTTTGTTGAGCATCTGACCTTTCTTTCTACAGCCCTGGTCCTTCCTCATTCTGTTCCAACCATACCAGCTTTCTCACTTTTCCCCAAACAGACCGAGAACTCTGCAGCCTGAGAGCCTTTGCACACTATGTCACCACTGCCCTGAAAACATTTCCCCAGATTCCAGCCTGGCGGATTTCTTTGTTTCTTTCACGTGCTGCTCAAATGTGACTATGCCAGCGAGAATTTCCTGACTACCAGATATATAGCAGTACTTCCTCCCTCCCTCTGCCCATCACCCTCTGTGTTTTCGTCCACAGTAGTCAGTGCTATTTGACCTTGCTCTGTTAGTTCAATCCTAGAAGCAAAGTCTTTAGTTAATTTCTCATCCCTAGGGCCTGGACTATGACAGTGCCTGACACATAGTCAGCATTCATGGATATTTGTTGGGGGAAAAAATGGATGAATGAATGTGACATTTACCTGATACTCTGGGTGATTATTTAACCAGGAAGACAGAGTGACATAATGGATTTTTCCTGATTCCCCAAAGAACTACTTCACGGAGATTGCAGCAATAAAAATGTATATTTCTTAAGGAAATGACCAGACAGAATTCTATTCTCCTTCCAAGTAATTCAGATATTTAATGAATATAATTCTGTCCTTCCTAGAAACTCCCCAGAGGCATAGAAAAAAATGTGAGTCTGCCTCTTCTAAATACCTAACCAGTACTGACAGCATAGCCCCATGAGTCTAATTCCAAGTTTTAGTTAGAAGAACTGCAAAGAATGAGAAATGTGATGCACAGAATTAAGGAATTTGTAACCAGTTGATTAAAGTTATTCATTCAAAGCTGTAAAGAGATAAATGAAGAAGATGAAGACTGGTTGCAGTGCATTTGGTAAAGTCAAGCCAAAATAAATAACAAAGCAAATTCTCTATTAGAGTTTTTATCTATGAGAATTTTATAAGCAATGACATAGAAAAAAAATCTATCCACCAGGTGTCAATTTGAGCACGCTAGATAGCAAAGTTTTATCCACCAATCACAGCTTCCCTACAATTTGCTAATCTCCTGAGATGGATGCTGAAGGCTGCATTAATCCAGACTGTCAACTCAGACTCTCATCATCAGAATATAAAATGGTATATGCCCCGGGTTCTTTAGTAGGAGAAATTGAGAAATCTCTTGTATGTGGGGTGTGTGGTCTTCACAGGCACAGTTCATAAACAACACAGTATAACCAAACTAATTTATTTTTAAAGATACAAGAGAGAATTGTGGCCATTTTCCAACAGGAAATAACTGTTCTGTCAAACAGTCATCTTTTATTCCCAAAGAAATTTTTCCATCAGAATACTCAAAAAAAGGCCAAATGAGAGCCAAATCCATCCCATCCCATTTGCCAAATAACTTTGTTTTTTTCTGTGACTGAATTCAGCTCTGAAACCTGAAGGAACCTCAGCACTGTGCTTTCATACTAAAAAAATATTGATTTAAAAATGTTGCCTATATGTATAACTGAATCACCCTGCTGTATGCCTGAAACTAACATGTCATTAATCAACTATATTCAAATGTAAAATACAAAGTTTAAAAATAAAAAGCAAAAATAAAACAAATTTTTTTAAATGTTGTCTGGTATTATACTGGAACACACAGGTTTACATTGTCACACATCATGGTAAGTTAGTCAAATAAGAAGGAAAAAGAAAATAAATAGAGGGTGAAAAATAAGACCTGGTCGAAGGAAATAAAAGGCGAGTGGAGAGCAAGTCCCCCACCTGCATTAAGAAGCAGGCAAACGCTCTTAGGAATCATCCAGAGAAGTGGAACTAATTCTGGCTTCCACTGGAACACCCAGGAGACATTTAAAAAAATTTGAATACTCAGGTCTCCCCTACAGAGATTCTCACCAAATTACCTGGGAATAAAGCAAGCATTAGTGTATTTTACAGATTCCTATGTTGATTAGAATATACAGCAAGGATGGAGAGTACTGCATAAACCCAGCTTAGGAAATCCAGAGAAACTGAATAAGAGTCCAGAGGTGTAGAAAGTCAAGACTAAACCTAGTTTCATCTCTTAATTTATAGTTCTTTCTCCCCATTCACGCAAGAGTGGCGGCTGCATGGCATTATTTCACTCATCTCACACATTAGTAAAGTAATGCTCAAAAATCTTCAAGCCAGGCTTCAGCAATACGTGAACAATGAACTTCCAGATGTTCAGGCTCATTTTAGAAAGGGCAGAGAAACCAGAGATCAAATTACCAATATTCACTGGATCATCAAAAAAGCAAGAGAATTCCAGAAAAACATCTATTTCTGCTTAATTGACTATGCCAAAGCCTTTGACTGTGTGGATCACAACAAACTGTGGAAAATTCTTCAAGAGATGGGAATACCAGGCCACCTGACCTGCCTCTTGAGAAACCTATACAGAGGTCAGGAAGCAACAGTCAGAACTGGACATGGGACAACAGACTGGTTCCAAATAGGAAAAGGAGTACATCAAGGCTGTATATTGTCACCTTGCTTATTTAACTTATATGCAGAGTACATCATGAGAAACGCTGGGCTGGAAGAAGCACAAGCTGGAATCAAGATTACCAGGAGAAATATCAATAACCTCGGATATGCAGATGACACCGCCCATACGGCAGAAAGTGAAGAAGAACTAAAGAGCCTCTTGTTGAAAGTGAAAGAGGAGAGTGAAAAAATTGGCTTAAAGCTCAACATTCAGAAAACTAAGATCATGGCATCTGGTCCCATCACTTCATGGTAAATAGATGGGGAAACAGTGACAGAGTTTATTTTGGGGGGCTCCAAAATCACTGCAGATGGTGACTGCAGTCATGAAATTAAAAGACACTTGCTCCTTGGAAGGAAAGTTATGACCAACCTAGACAGCATATTAAAGAGCAGAGACATTACTTTGTCAACAAAGGTCCATCTAGTCAAGGCTATGGTTTTTCCAGTAGTCATGTATGGATGTGAGAGCTGGACTATAAAGAAAGCTGAGCACTGAAGAATTGATGCTTTTGAACTGTGGTGTTGGAGAAGACTCTTGAGAGTCCTGTGGACTATAAGGAGATCCAACCAGTCCATCCTAAAGGAGATCAGTCCTGGGTGTTCACTGGAAGGACTGAGGTTGAAGCTGAGGCTCCAATACTTCGGCCACCTGATGCGAAGAGCTGACTCATTTGAAAAGACCCTGATGCTGGGAAAGATTGAGGGCAGGAGGAGAAGGGGATGACAGAGGATGAGATGGTTGGATACCATCACTGACTCAATGTGTAAACTCCAGGAGTTGGTGATGGACAGGGAGGCGTGGCATGCTGCGGTTCATGGGGTCGCAAAGAGTCAGACACGACTGAACTGACCTGAACTCCCCATTCAATGCTACTATCTCTGAAGCTAAGCTTCCCTGAAGACTCAGATGGTAATGAATAAGCCAGCAATGCAGAAGACCCGGGTTCCATCTCTGGGTTGGGAAGATCCCCTAGAGAAGGAAAGGGTAACCCACTCCAGTATTCTTGCTGGGAAATCCCATGGCCACAGGATCCTGGCAGGCTACAGTCCTTGGGGATTGCCAGGAATCAAACATGACTGAGTGACTAACACTTTCACTGAATCTAACCTAATCCTTAATTACGATTATAAGGTCAAAATAAGGCAGCCATGACATGATCATCTTCAAAATCTGGAAGAAAGCACCAAAGAACAAGTATTCCTAGGTATATCATTCAGTGATCTGAGTCGTCATTTTAAGACAGCAAACTACAGGGGTTCTAATAATATAAAGGTAAATGAGCCACAAATTTTTTTTTTAATCAAAAATCTTAGTAGTTTGAGGCTGAATTATAACCATCACAAAATTGTGCCAGGCACTTTTTCTAACTCCCCACAATGCCAAGTCTGTATGTTGTATATAGTGGTAACTCAGTAGAGAAACACAAAATAATAAACAAACTGACAGAATAATCCTAACAGGTGGTAGTCACTTACTGTGATGGCCCTGGACTTTTACTGCTGTGTCCCTGAGCTTTATTTGCAATGAAGTGTAAATCCTCATTGGTATGCAGCTACACACCCCCAGATCTATTTGGGAAGCCAGATGATCTAAGCCACAGTCAATCTTAAAATGTTAACTCAAAAGCAGAAATGTGCTAGAAATGAATCTGATCTGCCTGCAAAGATGCAAGCATAGATGTGGCTGGAACATTAGTCAAGGAAGCAGGCAGGCAGCTCTTCCAGTTATAGCTCTCCCACCTATAACTTACCTTTCATTGCCAAACACATTTTTGTTTTTGTACCACAGTAACATAGGATTTCTTCCATACACAGCCTTAGTAATAGAAAGTTATTGCTATGTGATTTCTCCCCTTTATAAATGCAGTCAATTTCCAAGGTCTATCTATTTATAATAATACGTATTTATATTCATGACAATCTAGAGTATAGGGAAAAACTGCATTTTCATATTAACTAATATATAAGGTGCTCAGAGGAAATTTTAATGGGAAGGTTGATGCAAGTTTTGGTCTAGAGGAATAAATATTGAAGTCAGCTAAAGTGTTGTTCATTTATCTTCTTTAAATATTTCACAAGATTTGTTTTAACTTCTCTTTACAAATGCTGACTGCAACATTACCTTATAAAAGTATTTCTGAACCCCCTAAACAACTGCACTGATTAGCTTGCTATGCTTATACATGTTAAGGAAAATGTGTATTAAGCCTAAGCCCTGCAAGAAAGCAAAAATATCAGAACACTGAATTTAGATACTAGTTGCTAGGAGCCTAATACCATGTGAGATATATCATAGCAGCATTTTATCACACATGTTTTCTGTGTGGACACTGTGAGTTACTTTGCATGTGTTATTTCATATAATGACAAGTTATCAATATGGAACAAGTATCCTCATTTTGCAGGTAGTTGAGAAAGCTCAGACTACAATGCTATCCACTGAGCAATTGACTGAGGTTGTTTTAATTTTATGAAGTCATAAATTAAACTTTTGGCCAAGTATTAATGAACTTCAATACTGCAGTTGCCTGCCAAAATGCCTAATAAGACTAGCCTTCAAGCAAACAAATGAATAAATAAACAAAACTGCTCCACATAGTTACCCACCTAAATGTTCAAGCTAGAAAATAGGTCAACTGCTTTACTTTACAGCAATGAACCAAAGAATATCTTAACTTACCTAGGACTGCACAATTACTTACTACTAAACTACTGGTGATGACTAGGCTATGTAGTATTTGCTGAGCTAATATTTTCTATATACTTTCTAAGGTGCCTCATGGTTTGCTTTAATAGATCATTTGAAAGTTGTCTTTGGGCATTTCACTAAGATGCAGAAAGAGGAATTGCAAATAGGTATCTGTTATTTTCATTAATATTTTAAAATAGATTATAACATGCATAATGACTAAGTTACTGTATTTTTTCTGTATAGTCCTCTGCCTACTCTTAACTTTCTTGTCTTCTCTGTAAGTAAAGAAATCTATTCATAAAACCCATTGACAAGGTATTCTACAGTTTCATTTTATGTTCAGGTAAAAAGTTCCCCAGTATTGGCTATATATACCAATAGCCTCAAAGAACAGCTTGGCACCACAAATAAACAGATTACAAAGGGTACAAAGCCACTAAGATCACAGATGTAAGTTTCAAATCCCATCCCCCCACACACACACGCATGCGCGCACAACTGTCAGCTGTGTGAATTTGGGTTATCTCTTCTTATCTTGGTGCTATTTCTGAAAAGATATATTAATAGATGATGCATCTCATAGGATATAGGGAGATATAAATGGAATAATTATACCAAAGAAGTTCTTGCACTGCTGTGAAAGTTCTATGCCTCATAACAAACTTCCCAACCTGTGGATCCACCAAAGGGACTGAGAATCCTCAGGGAATCTGACTTTGAAGTTCAGCAGGGAATACATAACTTCCACAGGACTGGAGGAACAGAGACTCTTGGAGGGCACAAACAAAAGCTTGCGTGCTCTAGGACCCAGGAGAAAGGAGCAGTGATCCCAGAAGAGTAAGAGCCAGACTTTCATGTGAGTGTTTGGGAGTCTCTGGTGGAAGCATGGGTTAACAGTGGCCTGCAGTGGGGTCAGGGATACTGATAGCAGCAGTCCTGGGAGATGCAGCATGCTGGTATAAGTCCTTTTGGAGGAGGTCACCATTACCCCTACTGTAGTTTGCCCTCAGAACCAACTACAGGAGGGAACACAGCCCCAATCATGAATAGAAAATTGGATTTAAGAATTACTGAGCATGGACTTACCCATCAGAGCGAGACCCAGTTTTCCCCAGAGCCAATCCCTCCCATCAGGAAGCTTGCACAAGCCTCTTATACTCATCCATCAGAGGGCAGACAGAATGAAAACCACAATAACAGAAAACTAACCAAAATGATCACATGGATCACAGCTTTGTGTAACTTAATAAAACTATGAGCCATGCCATGTAGAGCCACCCAAGACGGATGGGTCATGGTGGAGAGTTCTGACAAAACGTGGTCCACTGGAGAAGGGAAAGGCAAACCACTTCAGCATTCTTCCCTTGAAAATCCCATGAACAGTATGAAAAGGCAAAACGACATGACACTGAAAGATCAACCCTTTAGAAGCTGTCCAATATACTACTGGAGAAGAAGGTAGAAATAGCTCCAGAAGGAACAAAAGGCTGAATGAAAACAGAAACTATGCCTAGTTGTGGATGTGTCTGGTGGTGAAAGTAAAGTCCAATGCTGTAAAGAGCAATACTGCACAGGAACCTGGAATGTTAGGTCCACGAATCAAAGTAAATTGGAAGTGGTCAGACAGGAGATGGCAAGAGTGAACATCGACACTATAGATCAGTGAACTAAAATGGACAGGAATGGGTAAATTTAATTCAGATGACCATTATATATATTACTGTGGGCAAGAATCCCCTAGAAGAAATGGAGTACCCCTCATAGTCAACAAAAGAGTCCAAAATGCAGTACTTGGATGCAATCTCAAAAATGACAGAATGATCTCCATTCCTATCCAAGGTAAACCATTCAATATCACAGTAATCCAAGTCTACGCCCCAACCACTAATGCCAAAGAAACTGAATGGTTCTATGAAGACCTACAAGACCTTCTAGAACTAACATCAAACAAAAATGTCCTTTTTATCATATGGGACTGGAATGCAAAAGTAGGAAGTCAAGCAATACCTGGAGTAGCAACTGCAGCCATGAAATTAAAAGACACTTGTTCTTTGGAAGAAAAGCTATGACAAACCTAGATGGCATATTAAAAAGCAGAGACATTATTTTGCCAACAAAGGTCTGTATAGTCAAAGCTATGGTTTTTCCAGTGGTCATGTACGGATGTGACAGTTGGACCATAAAGAAGGCTGAGCACTGAAGAATTCATGCTTTTGAACTGTGGTGCTGGAGAAGACTCTTGAGAGTCCCTTGGACATTATGGAGATCAAACCAGTCAGTCCTAAAGGAAATCAACCCTGAATATTCATTGGAAGAACTGATGCTGAAACTGAAGCTCCAGTATTTGGCCACTTGATGTGAAAAGGCAACTCACTGGAAAAGACCCTGATGCTGGGAAAGATTGAAGGCAAGACTAGAAGGTGGCAAAACAGGACGAGAAGTTGGATGGCATCACTGACTCAATGGACATGAGTTTGAGAAAGCTCCAGATGATAGTGAAGAACAGGGAAGCCCAGCATGCTGCAGTCCATGGGGTGGCAAAGATTCAGACACTACTAAGCAACTGAACCAAAAAAATATAATAATGCATATAAAGAAGTTATCAAAGTCCTGGGCATATAGTGTTGATAATAGTGTGCATTTTTTTTATCATATGAAAAATATCATCCAAAGTGTTTTCATTCATTAGCCTCTGATGTTGAAGCTCCCATTTTTTATTTTAATCACTGTCTTAAACTGTCCCCAATTGTTATCAACTGTAGCTCTTGAATAGGACAGATCAATGTTTGCATCATTGCTCTGTCTCAGAATCGGTGTGAAAAGGGTGGAGTATTGCTTGTATGGAGAGATAGAGAGCAGGGTTCTGATCTTCACTTATATCTGAAAAATGTAACTATTTATATCTGTAAGAGTTCTGAATACACTGCCTATCCAGGGCAAGTGAATTCAGTTCAGTTGAGTTCAGTCGCTCAGTCATGTCCAACACTTTGTGACCCCATGAACCACAGCACACCAGGCCTCCCTGTCCTCCCAAGTCCCAGAGTTTACTCAAACTCATGCCCATTGAGTCAGTGATGCCATCTAACCATCTTATCCTCTGTCGTCCCCTTCTCTTCCTGCCTTTGATCTTTCCCAGCATCAGGGTCTTTTCAAATGAGTTAGTTCTTAGATCAGGTGGCCAAAGTATTGGAGTTTCAGCTTCAGCATCAGTCCTTCCAGTGAACACCCAGGAGTGATCTTTAGGATGGACTGGTTGGATCTCCTTGCAGTCCAAGGGACTCTCAAGAGTCTTCTCCAGCACCACAGTTCAAAAGCATCAATTCTTTGGCACTCAGCTTTCTTTATGGTCCAACTCTCACATGCATACATGACTACTGGAGAAACCATAGCTTTGACTAGACAGATCTTTGTTGGCAAAGTAATGTCTCTGCTTTTTAATATGCTGTCTAGGTTGATCATAAATTTTCTTCCAAGGAGCAAGCGTCTTTTAATTTCATGGCTGCAGGCACCATCTGCAGTGATTTTGGAGCCCCCCAAAATAAACTCTGTCACTGTTTCCAATGTTTCCCCATCCATTTGCCATGAAGTGATGGAACCAGATGCCATGATCTTAATTTTCTGAATGTTGAGTTTTAAGCCAACTTTTTCACTCTCCTTTTTCACTTTCATTGAGGCTCTTTAGTTCTTCTTCGCTTTCTGTCATAAGAGTGGTGTCATCTGCATATCTGAGGTTATTGATATTTCTCCCAGCAATCTTGATTCTAGCTTGTGCTTCATCCAGCCCACCATTTCTCATGATGTACTCTGCATATAAGTTAGATAAGCACCAGAGATGCTCAGAGGGCTCAAACATACCTTGTGCACACCAGGACTCAAGAGACCCTACAGAAACTGAGATATAACTATGTTTGGTTGTCTCCAGGAGGTACAGGTCAGCAATAGACTGCTGAGGGTGCAGGGGGTCTGGGTGCAGCAGACCTGAGTATTGCATAAGCCCTCTTGGAGGAAGTCACCATTAACCCACCATTAACCCACCCTGCCAGAACTTACACAGGGCTTGGGAAACAGACTCTTGGAGGGCACAAACAGAACCTTGTGTGCACCAGGACCCAGGAGGAAGGAACAATGACCCCTCGAGAGACTGACCCAGACTTGCCCGTGAGTGTCCAGGAGTCTCTGGCGGAGGCGTGGGTCAGTGGTGGCCTGCTGCAGGGTCAGGGGCACTGAGTGCAGCAGAGTGTTCATGGGACCTTTTGAAGGAGGTTGCCATTATCTTCATTACCTCCACCATAGTTTCGCATCAGGTCAAATAACAGGGAGGGAACACAGCCCCACCCTTCAACAGAAAATTCGATAAAGATTTACTGTGCATGGCCCCACCCATCAGAACAAGAACCAGTTACCCCCTCAGTCAGTCTCTCCTATCAGGAAGCTTCAATAAGCCTCTTATCATTCTCCATCAGGGCAGACAGAATGAAAACCACAATCATAGAAAACTAGCCAATCTGATCACATGGACCATAGCCTTGTTTAACTCAATGAAATTATGAGCCAAGCTATGTAGGGCAACCCAAGATGGACAGGTCATGGTGGAGAGTTCTGACAAAACGTGGTCCACTGGAGAAGGGAATGGCAAACCACTTAACTCTTCTTGTCTTGAGAATCCCATGAACAGTATGAAAAGGGCAAGTACATAAAAAGCATTTAATATGTTCAGTTGTTCAGTCATGTCTCATCTTTGCAGCCAGCCCCATGCCTGCCAGGCACCTCTGCCTACAGAATTTTTCAGGCAAGAATACTTGAGTGGCTTGCCATTTCCTACTTCAGGGGTTCTTCCTGACCCAGGGATTGAACCCATGACTCTTGTGTCCCCTGCATTGGAAGTCAAATTCTTTATCACTAGCATCACCTGGGAAGTAAATGTCATTAAGTCTATATAGCATCAATAGTAAGGAAATCAATGTCATTAAATCTATACACCATCAATAGTAAGGGACATCATCATTTCATGTTCCACTGGAATAAAAAAAATGCCAACTAAAGTATAATATAACACTTCCTGATCATATTGATCATAAAATATATTGTTACTTCAGAAATGTTAGAACGTGGAAAAGAAGTATGCATCTTAGAATCAAAGAAATTCAATAATCCCTTCTTAGGAAATAAACACATTATCCATTTCCCATTAAAGATTTGTCTACGTTCTTTGAAAGGAATTTTTGATTTACCCACTAATGAGTGACATCAAATTATCTGTTTGATTCTTCACTCCCTTTGTGACAGTAATATATGTGTAGACCCTTGCCCTAGCCTTCTAGTGGGTCTTTCTTAACTACTTGATATTGGACTTGTCCATGGGACTTGATTAATTAGCATGGGGTTCCACAGTGTCAGTCTTAAGCTGAACTGGGGGCTGGGTAATTCTTTGTTGTGGAGTGCTGATGTTTAGAGCATCTGTGGCTTCTCCATTACTTTGCCAACAAAGGTCCATCTAGTCAAAGCTATGGTTTTTCCAGTAGTCATGTATGGATGTGAGAACTGGACTGTAAAGCAAATTGAGTGCCGAAGAATTGATGCTTTTGAACTGTGGTGTTGGAGAAGACTCTTGAGAGGCCCTTGGACTGCAAGGAGATCAAACCAGTCTATTTTAAAGGAAACCAGTCCTGAATATTCATTGGAAGGACTGATGCTGAAGCTGAAACTCCAATACTTTGGCCACCTGATGCCAAGAACTGACTCATTTGAAAAGACCCTGATGCTGGGAAAGATTGAAAGTGGGAAGAGAAGGGGATGACAGAGGATGAGATAGTTGGATGGTATCACCGACTCAATGTACCTGAGTTTGAGTAAACTCTGGGAGTTGGTGATGGACAGGGAGGCCTGGTGTGCTGCAGTTCATGGGGTCGCAAAGAGTCAGACATGACTGAGGGACTGAACTGAACTGAACTGTGGCCTCAACCCACTAGATGCCAACTATGCCCCTGTCTCCCTATGAGTTGCAACCAAAAATGTTTCCAAATTCTGTAAAATGTCCCCCGGGCAGGGGATGAAATTGAAGGTGTTGAGAACCACTGGATTAACAGGATGCTAGTGGACCTGACTCGAATAGGAACTTAAAACTTGTTAGTATAGAGTTTTTTCTTTTTGCACCGTGTTGTTCAAACAATAGGAGATCTGGTTTCCTCCCTCTTCATGCTCTCCCTCACTCTGAGTGAAGCCTGACTCATAGTTTGAGGCAGAGCCAACCTCAGTCAGTCATTTATATTGCTTTCATTTTCTTGGGTTTTTTTTTCATTGGCAAGACTATATCCTCTGGTAATAGCTTCAGAATAAAAGACGAAATTCATACTTTCATCATCATTTTTTAAAATAATTTTAATTTGAAGTTTAAGATTGTTTTTACCTAGAATTTTGAGGGTATTGCATCATTTTCTCACTTTCAGCTTTCTAAAAAATTAAACATAGAGACATCCAGTGCCATGCAGCTTCCAGGTCCTCTAAGTCTGCCTTTTTTTTTTTTTTTAAATTTTTATTAGTTGGATGCTAATTACTTTACATCATTACAGTAGTTTTTGTTATACATTGAAATGAATTAGCCATGGATTTACATGTATTCCCCATCCCAATCCCCCCTCCCACCTCCCTCTCCACCCGATCCCTCTGGGTCTTCCCAGTGCACCAGGCCCGAGCACTTGTCTCATGTACCCAACCTGGGCTGGTTATCTGTTTCACCCTAGATAATATACATGTTTCAATGCTGTTCTCTTGAAACATCCCACCCTCGCCTTCTCCCAGAGTCCACAAGTCTGTTCTATACATCTGAGTCTCTTTTTCTGTTCTGCATATAGGGCCATCGTTACCTTCTTTCTAAAGTCCATATATATGTGTTAGTATACTGTAATGGGCCACTATGGAAAACAGTGTGGATATTTCTTAAAAAGCTGGAAATAGAACTGCCATATGACCCAGCAATCCCACTTCTGGGCATACACACCAAGGAAACCAGATCTGAAAGAGACACGTGCACCCCAATGTTCATCGCAGCACTGTTTATAATAGCCAGGACATGGAAGCAACCCAGATGCCCATCAGCAGACGAATGGATGAGGAAGCTGTGGTACATATACACCATGGAATATTACTCAGCCATTAAAAAGAATTCATTTGAATCAGTTCTAATGAGATGGATGAAACTGGAGCCCATTATATAGAGCGAAGTAAGCCAGAAAGATAAGTCTGCCTTTTATTTCACACTCTGATATTTCTTTTGGACTTCTCTTTGTAGCTAGGGTGTTGAAATATCATAGTAATATTCTGTGAGGTGCATTTTTACATTTACTGAGTTGGAAAATTGGGGGATCTAATGATCTTGAATTCTCTATTAGTGGAAAAATTTCCATTATTATTCTTTATTTAATTCTTCCTGACTCTTTTTCTTCTCTTTGTGGAATTCTAGTAAGTTATTTATGGTACATATTTTGTCTTTTTGTTCTAATTCCCATGAACTCTTTTTTCTTACATTTTAATCTTTCTATTGCATTAAGATTTTGCATGTATATATGTGTGTGTAATAACTCTCTTACTATTTTTTCCTTTATTAATATTCTATATTTTCTTGTTTCATTGATTTAATATATTTTATCAGCACTCTAGGGATAATATAAATAGATATGATAGAAACTGTCTTTCATGCTGTAGTTATATTTTTGTTGATTCTTGGTTTTTCATATCTGAGTGAAGCCTTGGAAAGCTCAATGAATGCTTTATGTTTAAATATCTCTAAACCTTTTTTTTTGTGGTAGTCAGCGCTCCAGAGAAGCTCCCAATCTTCTGCCTGGAGATAGAAATCTTGCTGTAACATTCTGAATCTGAGCAATAAATGATTCTAGGGGGATTTTTTCATGATTCACTCTGATAGTTTCAGCTGCATTGTTTTGCTTTCAGTATATTACTTCATCCCCACCCTTAATTTCCCAAATCCAGGACCTCTCTGATTCAATTTCTTCAAGAAGAGTGCTCTTTGGAACAATTATTTGATTGGAATTGGGATATTCTGGGTCATTTACTTTAAAAAGTTACAAGCAGGAGTGAATATGGAGGAGAGGAGAAAGAAGGCAAAATGGCTTCAATACCACATAATTAGTAGAGAGGAAACTACTGAGATGGATGAGATGAGGAAGAGGAACCGAAAGTCAAAATGACCCTTCTGTAGAATTCAGACACTTTTCCAGCCCCAAACCTGAACCTAGCTTCTCAGAACATCTAGTTCCTCCAGTTCCAGAGCCTCTCTAAGATTCTACATGGGAAGACTGTTATTTCTTTTTGGTAGCCATCTCTGCAAGTAAAGTTTCTCTCCCATAACTGTCATTTAAACAGACTTTCAGAAAAGAGAAACCCTACTCCAGGGCATATATCTGGACAAAACTATAATCCAAAAAGAGATATGCACTCCAATGTTCATGGCGTTATTATTCACAATAGCCAAGACATGAAAACAACTTAAATGTCCATCAACAGATGGATGGATAAAGATGTGGTACATATATGCAATGGAATACTACTTAGCAATAGAAAGGATGAAATAATGCCATTTGTAGCTACATGGATAGAACTAGATATTATCATACTAACTGAAGTAAGTCAGAGAGAGAAAGACAAATATCATATGATATCACTTAGATGTGGAGTCTAAAATATGACACAAATAAAGTATCTATGAAGCAGGAACAGACAGACATGGAGAACACACTTGTGGTTGCCAAAGCTGGGGCGGGGGAGATATGGACTGGGAGTTTGGGGTTAGCAGATCTATTATATACAGACTGGATAAACAGTAAGGTCCTTGTATACCACAGGGCACTATATTCAATATCCTGAGATAAACCATAATGGAAAAGAATATAAAATAGAATGAATCACTTTGTTATACAGCAGAAATTAACACAACATAGTAAATCCACTATACTTCAATAAAAAAGAGAAAGAAGCAAAGATAATTCTGTTTAATTCATAAGATTTAACTAGAAGTTGGGGACAACATTTTTGTAAGTGACAAGAAGATACATGGCATGCTTATAATTTTTGAGGATGACACTTTCAAAGGTAGGAGAACTGTGCAACAGTGAATGATGAAATCAGGAATCCATAATTATTAAGCTGTTTGAAATAGCTGAATCTGATAGATGCAATTTAGCCAAGGTGATATAAATCTAGTGTATAACTTCAAAATGCCAATTGCACAAGTGCAAAATATACAAGAATGTGAAAACCTCCAGAGGTCTGGGTAAGTGAAAGTTCACTTTGCACCACCAGTGTGCCAGCAGTGCTGAGAAGGCCAGTATGATATAAAAATGCATTAAGTTCTATTACACCATGTATTTTTAATTATACTTGGAATACTCTGGGTGATACAGTCTAATGAGGTACTAATAAACTAGAAACTATATAGATGAGAGCGCTTCCTGGTGACTCAGTGGTAAAGAATCTGCCTGCCAATGCAAGAGACGCAGGTTCTGTCCCTGGGTTGGGAAGGTCCCCTGGAGGAGCAAATGGCAACCCACTGCAGTATTCTTGCCTGGGAAATCTCACGTACGGAGGAGCCTGGAAGGCTACAGTCCATGGGGTTGCAAAATGTCAGACATGGTGACTAAAAACAACAAACAATATAGATGAGAGGACTTGGTAGCTTTCTTTTGAAATAGTGAGTCATTTTACCCGAAAAGGATGAAAGCTCATGGGGAAAGGATAGCTGCCTTCAGGTATTTTAAAAGCCAACATGTGCAAAAGAGCAAACTCACCAGGGCAACTGATGGCAGGATTCATGAATAAAGTTAATGAAAGGCAATGTCTGGCCCATTATAAAAGAGAAATGTTCATCAAACATAGGTTGCTGATGGATTATTAATTAAAAATGGAGGAAGAAAAAAAGTTCTCAAGAAAGAATCACAAGAAAAAAAATTCTGTGTATGCTGATAGATGTTAACTAGATTTATTGTGATGATCATCTTCTAATATATACAAATATTGAATGATTATATTGTACACCTAAAACTAACATAATGTTATATGTCAATTACATCTCAACAAAAAAGAATGGAGGTATGCCATCATTACTTTGCTTAACATTAGAAGGCTATGTATCAAGACATTTTCCAAGGGTGCTTACCTTGTACCAATTATAAGACTAAGTGCTTCTCAATTAGGCCATCAGGCAGGAACTTTCATTATTCACACTTTACATTTAAGGAGAAACGAGATTCAATAATTTAGCCAAGGTCATAGAGCTAGTTAATTAGGACTAAAATTAAGACATTTCTTTCTTAGGCTTCTGCTCTTAACCCCTAAGCTGCAGGGCTCTCAGATGAGGAAGATTTTCTGACTGTTCTCTGCCCAGAGCATCACCAAGTCCCACCTTTATCATCCCTTGTCCCTAATGCCTTTGAGCTCCATGTACTCAATAGCTCTGATAGGAAACTCCTCCTAAAGCTTGCTTATTCCAACAATACCTGGAAAGATGGGCAGTGAACAACTATATTGCTCACCAGAGAGAAGGGATAGAAAATCAGCAGTTCAAAAGAGCACAGCCAGGAGCCTGGAGCCCCAGTTATAGCCTCCAACAGGGCAAAGGGTGAATGGAACCTCAGATACCAGAGGAGTACAGATCCCTGCCTGGTGGATAAAAGGACATCTGGGTGCCCTATAGAGGTGAGCATCTGCCCCAGCACCAGACATTCTCCCTGGAGGTGGGATCAATGAAGGAGCAGGGTACAGAGAAAGGTTGTGTTTATTGCTAATCAAACAGAAGGGCTTTGAAGCATTTAAATTTAGAGCTTTGCTGCAGTTTTGATATATTCCCTCTCATTGGTGAAAAAGACCCACCAAATATGTTTCTATGTATCTCAGCTTCAGTTATAAACTCAAATTCTCTCCTAGAGAGGAAGATCTTGAAACAAATCAAAGGCTGTAGTGTGGACATTGTTGGTGTTCTGTTGTATTCCATAAAGTTAAAATTGCTCTCATTTTCCAGGTTTAGAGTTGATTGTCCCAGGACACCAGCAGCTTTCCCAGGCAAATGCAGCTTAATTCTCCTCTCTAATCTAAGGCCCAGCTCTACCCCAGACCAAATACTTCAGTCAGAAATATAAAATGATCACATCTTCTTCAGTCTGAACAATAATCTTTTTCTATAACCATTTCCAAGTTTACTTTGGAGTTCTTTTTTTCCTGTTCATAATGGAGTACATATATATATAGTGAAATGTTGATTCAGCGTATAGTATTTTTTTTTTACTTTTTTTTTTCATGGCTAAAAAGGGCATTCCAGGGAGTCTATGGTGAGTTAATATCTTTTGAAATGTATGCCATACTTTAAATATTAATTCAAGATTTATGTTTTTCTGAACTATGTTCTGCCCCTCTAAGAGACCTCAGTGTCTTATAAATGACTGGCTTTGCTTGGTAGAAAATGGTTAAACACAAAAATTCCTGGCTTTTGCAACAAGAAGATAATGAAAACTATGACTTAAGAAAGGACAGTGAATTCAATGACAACTGTCTGATGGCATGTAAGATAGATTCCTTTCCACTGAGAGCTAAAGCAGCCCAAATGACCTCCTCGACAGCCACACAGCAGAAGAAAAGCAAAAAGGTGGCCCATCTAGCCTCTGCTGTCTCGAGAGATTATTCTTTTCACATTGAAATAGAATATACAGTTCTTACTGGCTGCTTCATCAGCACTATTCACTTCCTGCAGGGAAAGAGCAGTATGACAGACACTGATCTACAGGCCCCATGTGACAAACAGTCTCCCTTTACACACACCACTGAGGGAATAATGTGCATAGAAATTTGAAGAGGCAAGTCTACAGTGTGGGAACAGTAGAGTGAGAAGAGAGAGAACAAACCAGGTGGGAAAGACTTGGGGTATTATGTAGAAAAATTAGGCTTCCCTAGTGGGTCAGTGGTAAAAAATCCGCCTGTCAGTACCGGAGATGCAGGTTCGATCTGTGGGTCAGGAAGATCCGCTGGAGAAGGAAATGACAACCCACTCCGGTATTCTTGCCTTGGAAATCCCTTGGATAGAAGAACCTGGCAGGCTACAGTCTATGAGGTTGCAAAGAGTCAGAAACAACCTAGAGACTGAACAATAACAAATGGAAGGATTAAGTCCTAGGTGGGGAGCCACTGCAGATGTGTAGTGTTGCATCATAGAAGCACCCCTCTTTCTACAGACCCATGCTGCAAACTGTCCAGCCTGCATGTTATCATCAATTCTAAAATAGTTACTGAAGACTCTCAAGAGCTCCCTCAGTTAACTCCAGTCCAAGTAAGAGCTCCATTTGACTGATATATGAGGCATTGATTCTTGATTCTGGGGTCATGATATGAGTAACAGTTCTGTCACAGCCTCCAAATGCAGAGAAATGAGCAGGTGTTTTTACTATAGTTACCTCAGTGCCTCTCTTCCATTAGCAGTTCAGAAGTATTCTTAGGTCATTCTAATGTCAGTGGAAAGTGAGATTGAGTGGCGAAAAAAAATACGGATGGCTAATTATATGGTTTAATGTCCCCTTCCTCCTGCAAAGAAGCAAACTGACACTTGTCTTATAAGAGCTATTTTTTCCAGAAGACAACATCAATGATCCTGCTAGGAAATTTACTTGGGTTGATCTGACTCCAAAGCATGGTTTTTCCATGTATAGCTAAGTCCCTATGCTGTTCATCTGAAACTATCACAATATTGTTAATTGTCTATACTCCAATATAAAACAAAAAGTTTTTTTAAATATGGTATTTGCAAATATGGTTGAATTTAATTTCATATGCTCTATCTCATTTCTACTTAAACAACTTATTGGTCATGAGCAATTATTATTCCTATTTTATAAAAAGTGGAGACATGATACTTGGAGGGATAAATTACTTTTCATTGGAGAAATATAATTAGTCAACAGAAATTGGACTTGAACTAGTTATCTACTGACCACAGGGCTCATAATCTTTCTTCTAAAGGTCAGTGGCAAATAGCACTGTTTAAATGCCAGTTGTTCACATTCATTTGCAAAGAAATTATACTCCGTGTTAATTGACAAGTGCACATAGCTTCTGAGACACCAAAGCTTCTTTGTTGTTTTCACTAGCTTAGTTTACATTTTTTAACTGATGGAACTTTGGCTGTAGAGAGTGGCATAAAGACACTGTGGTATCCAAAAGTAGGAAATAAGCAGACACTTTTCCAAGGACAAGCGCATTTCTGTAATAGAAGGCAGTGTACAGGAACAGAGT
The DNA here is from genome assembly GCF_023699985.2 of Odocoileus virginianus. Lineage (NCBI taxonomy): Eukaryota > Metazoa > Chordata > Mammalia > Artiodactyla > Cervidae > Odocoileus > Odocoileus virginianus. The sequence continues at coordinate 71,653,056 of NC_069680.1, forward strand.
GAGGTATTCCATGGCCTTGTCAGGCCCCTGGTGTGTTTATCTAATTCTCTCTGCTGTTTTTGAACTCAAAGTGAGGATATAAATATGTCACCCTCACCCAAGTGGAAGCAGGAGGAAAATGCACAAATGAGAACAAGAGTTTGAAATATAAAATTACACAGATAGAATTTTATATCAAGGTACCATTTTAGGAAGCGGGCAAGATGATTTTCATTTGTAAATGTGGAACATTCTGAGTGCAGAGGGACCTGTCACGCGTAGTATATTGTGATGTGGTCTCTGAACACTTAACGGCCTTCATTTTATTACCATTTTCCTCTGGAGCAGAATGACATACTAAACTGATCAACAGAAGACTTTGGCTTCTTTAAGATGTTTACAGAGATTGTTGAAATTGAATAACATGAAATGTTCTTTTATTTTTCTGTTGACTGTTACATTGTCTAAGTTCTTTGGATGTTTTAAGACCTTGCCAGGATTTACTTCCTAGTTCTGAATGTGAACCACAAGGAACAGGTTAATCGCTTGCAGAACTGTACATTATCATGGATGTTAAGAAAAGGTATGAACCTATTCAGAAAGAGGAAAATGTGGATTCTCAGGTAAGGAAAATTATCAGAAAGACCTCCTTTTAGATTTTTCTTTATCAGTGTAAGACTTGATTCAGGTGAAACCATACTGGATCCCCAACTAGAACATACAGAGAAGAGTCTTTCTTAGAAGTTTAAAAGTAAGAACAGGAACTTTGCTGGGTGTCTCTGGGATTTTACTCTTCTGTTCTTTCAGCAGGTGGTTGGAGAGGAGTGGGAAGGGAAAGGGGAAGATAACTGATTTCTGATCGCTTTTCTATTCTGTAATTTCTTGCCAGACACTGAGGTAAGAATTTTCTCATTTTTTCCCGGTAATGTGCTGGTATTGTTATCATCATTTTGCAGGAATGTCTACAATATAAATTTCCAGGGTTGGAGACAGGTCTCAAACTCAGATCCTCTGATTACATGGTGAGTGCTGTTATTACCCGGAACTCTGGTTTGGAAGTGACAGATGTTGTCTATTTGCTAAGTCATGTCTGACTCTTTTGCAACCCCATGAACTGTAGCCCACAAAGCTTCTCTGTCCATGGGATTTCCCAGGCAAGAATACTGGGACGGGTTGCCATTGCCCTCACCAGGGCATCTCCCAACCCAGGGATCAAATCCACGTCTTCTGCATTGGCAGGCAAATTCTTTACCACTGAGCCACCAGGGAAACCAAGTGACAGAGACCCAGTTCAAAGTATTTCAGGTGAAAAGGAATTCACTGGCTACCCAAGAGATGGAAATCTAGATATAACTTGGTGGCTAGGTCTCAGAAATTTGACACACCCAGAACATTTTCTGAGTCTCATCCCTTCTCCTTACTTGACAGCATCAGTTATCAACTGGATTCATCCACAGAGCAGGAAATACTTACTGATGACTCCTCTGTCTCACATTTTCAACTTTGATCACTATAAAGACTGGGATAGAAGTTCTGCCTCTTTATAAATGTCCTGGGTAAATTTCTGATTGGTCCCACTTAGATCAACTGCAAACCAATGAACTGTTCCTCTCAGGTGAATTTTTATGATTGGCCTGTCTTGCTTAGGCAGATGCCCAATAATGTCAGAAAGAGCAGTATATGCTACATGAAATAATTTGGAAGCCACAGTGGCAGGGGGTAGGAGTGGAACTTCCATCTCTGACACTATAAACATGTATGGTCCTGTGCCTACATAGCAAGGCCATGTTGGCATCTCCTTTACCCTTATTTGGGGTATGACCTATCCTTTGGGGATGAACCCATGTTTTCTGGTTTCACTGGTCATGTATCACATCCCACTATTCTGCCCCCCTGAACTGCTCCATCAAGAGTTGAGGGGACCTGGGTAAACCTATGGCTGATTCATGTTGATGTCTGGTAGAAACCAACACAATACTGTAAAGCATTATCCTTCAATTAAAAATAAATAAATTGTTTTAAAAAAGAAAAAGTTGGATCCACAGTTATTTTCTGACTCTTAGATCGCCACAGAAATGAACAAGATAGGAGTTAAAGAGAACCTTCTTTGGCATTAGCAATGAGGGAATCTTAGCAGCCACATAACAAAATTTTTAAAATGTTGACTGCTGCTGCTGAGTCACTTCAGTCGTGTCCGACTCTGTGCGACCCCACAGACGGCAGCCCACCAGGCTCCACAGTCCCTGGGATTCTCCAGGCAAGAACAATGGAGTGGGTTGCCGTTTCCTTCTCAAAAAATGTTGACTAGGAACGTGCAATTGGATTAAATTGAAGAAAGTTCTGCAACTTTCCCTAAAGTCATAACAACAGTCTCCACCAGTTTCTCCAAAGTAATGCCAAATTAACACTGGAGATTAATGATGACACCATGTTTGCTGTATGCAAGAAGACACAAGAAAAGAGCTCTAGTGCCCTTTCAGTGGAAAGGTTGTCTTAAGTTTCTCCAAAAGGAAAATTCTGGAACCATGTCTGTCTTAGATAATCAAGCAATTAAATGGATGCAAGCCTAGTAAAAAAAGAACCTTTATAGTCTGCAGTCTAGAAGAGATGCTGATAAACAAGGGGGCCATGGGAGGGTGAGGTGATGATAGACTTGAAGAAGGGAGGTCCTTAAAGCAACAACCATTTAGAATGTCTCTAGCCTTGGGATCAATATTTATGCTATGGCACTGGCAATAGAAAGTCCCTGGTTTCCCTGCACTCAGGGCGGGAGTACAGAGCAGTGACTGGTTACAGATGGATGGCCTCTTGGAAAACGGCGACAGTTAGTGAGCGCCTGCAAAGAGCTAGGAACATGCAACTTCCATCTTTCAAACAAAACGCAGAGAAAAGGAACCCTTCAGAGGAGAAACAGAGCCCTCTATTGGGCTTATACTGTGAATTTATGTATTGTAACTTCATTTTTCCTCTTGTATATGAATGATTCAAAAAGAACACAACACAGTCCAATAGAAGAGCTGATTCTGTCTGTGAATTAAAATCATCCAGGATGACTTCATAATTCCCAATGCCCAGGCCACACCAAAGTCTAATTAAATCAGAATCCCTGGAGGTGAGATCCAGGCCCCTATACAGTCTTTAAAGCACCCTGGATTCCACTGTGCAGTCATGGTTAAGAAGCACTGCTCTAAATAAACATGAGGTAAATAAATGTCTCATTCTGCAAGAATAAGCAGAGAGCAAGAAAAATCACTAGAATTAAAAAACTACTGCAACACAAAACTGTAGGGGTTCCTGGAGGAAACAGGAAAAAGCTAGCAGGGGTTCCTGATTTAAAAAAAACAAGCAAACAAAAACATTTAACTTTTATGTATGGTATTCTTTTAAAAACGCATTGTTCGCTCTGACTTTCTCAAGTCAATTATGGTTTTCATTCTTCTTCTGATGAATAGCAATATTTCAAGGTGAAATTGCCAGTTTGTCAAACATACATTTTAGCTGCAGCACTGTTGTCTTTATCTGAACAGCGTTTTTCCAGTTATTTGAGAGCTTAATTTCATTTGGATGTGATTATTTTAATTAAAGTCATAGAAAGAGAAGAAAATTAAAAATGAAGTTCCTGGTCATAACCAGCACAATCGTAATATAATATGATAAATCTTAGAGATAAAAAGTGTTAAGGGTATTTAAAGAAACTGAGTCTGTAGTCTTAGTTATTGAATAATCCTAGTAAACCGTGTGTGAAATTGTGAAGAAAAGTAAGTTTAAAAATTAAAAATCAGTAAAATCTAAAATATATATAGGTATACATATGTAAAATGTATATAAAATATTTGTATATATAAAAGATATATACATTATGCCCTTGAAATTAGTGACTAAAGGTTACAGTAGGGAGAAATTTTAAAATGGTATATTTGGCTCTCTGAGAACTTATAAAATGTAAATCTAGCTTCTCAAATTATACATATTTAACTTGTACATGTTCTCAGGAATTCATTAGGTATGAAATTAAGTGCTGGGTGAAATTCAAGGAAGCATAAAAAACAGAAAAGAGCATTCCAAAGACTATTTTAGGCAATGGCGCATGAACTCAGTGTGAGTATTTGAGAGGTAATACCAGCAGATAGCAACAGGGGGTGGCAGAGTGGGTCAGGAAACAAAGCCATGAAATATCAAGTGACCACTGCCCTGGTCAACCAGAGCTTGATTCCTTTGGGCACCGTGAGCGTGCATAGAACAAGTGCCTGAGAACTCTCCCACCTGAAGGGCAAGAGATATTGTTCAGTTGCTCAGTCACGTCTGACTCTTGGTGACCCCATGGACTGCAGCATGCCAGGCTTCCCTGTCCTTCACCATTTCCCAGTTTACTCAAATGCATGTCCACTGAGTCAGGGCTGCCATCCAACCATCTTATCCTCTGTTGTCCTTTTCTCTTCCTTCCTTTAGTCTCTCCCAGCATCAGCGTCTTTTCCAGTGAGTCAGATCTTTTCCAATGAGTCGGCTCTTCGCAAGAGAGTGGATGTTTATCCGCTAGTGAAGACTGCTGACAGGGGGCATTCATTTCTTGACATCTGTGCTCTGTTCAGGCAACTGGATGTGGGAGGGAACCCCTGCTCCCTAAGTCAAGAGGCACATGTACCAGCAATCGGAGAAGCAAAGCGAGACTAGGAGTAGGGTTGTGACAGCATCTGCTAAAAAGTATGTTTTGAAATAAAACAGAGCAGAGGTCAGCAAATTTTTTTTGAAAAGTATCAGCTGGTAGATATTTTAAGCTCTGTGTGCCACATATGGTCACTCTCACATATTTTTCCTTTTCCTTTCTTTATCTAAAAATGTAAAAACAATCTAGCTCATATAAAAATAGATGCCAGACCACGTTTGGTCCACAGGTTGTATTAACAGATATCTAAAATAGAGAATATTAAAAAAAAATACTAAAAACCAAATTTATCCATTAATATGAGCAATCAAAATGAATAATACCTTCTAAGATAAAACAGTCTTTGCATGAAGAACATTTATCATGTGTTGTTTATGTAATACACTTAAAATTATTACTTTAGAAAAGCAGCTGCACAGACATGTTAGATGATCAAAAACAGATATAGGGCAGGCAGGAACAAGCAAGGTAGAATTCAAGGCATTAAATTTCATTCAAGGTTCTCTGCTTGAAAAACAGGCCATTTAGTCAAAGCAAAAAAACTCAGTTATCCTTTTCTTTCTTTTTCAGCATTAGCAAGACAACAGAATACAGTCCCTCTTTGAAGGAGAATCCTGGACTTCTTACCCCCTTGTCCCAGGCTCCAATTAGCATTTTCATCCGAAAGAATCTTTATGTCTCTTCCACCTCCTTACAGATACTCACTCTATCCTGAATAACACACATGGATATTCAATATAATCTCCTAAGCAGGTTTAAGATTTTGAAACAAAAGCAAACAGGAGAAAGAATCATGCTCATAGGTAAATCCTGTTTTTTGCCCAATATTTTTTTTGCTATTATAACAGTTTTTTTCCCCTATTTTCCATACTGCATTGTATATGTGAAGGCAAAATTATTATAGACCATTCTGTTTAAATATAGTGACACTAAATTATAAATAAAATACAAAAGTGATAAAAACAAAATCAAGACTCTCAAGCTCCCATACTCTCCCCTGAGTTAAGAAACCAAATCACACTAGTATATTATTTTCAAAATAATGACTGAGAAAACTACATATCAAAATATAGAAGGTATATCCAATGAAGTGATATGAAAAAAGTTTTGAAGTTTATTCCAAGTTTTGACATAGACATTTATTTACATGCCATATAAACTATTGTGGAGCTAGGGAAAAAATTAAAGCAATGCCTCTAAACAACTAAAACTAGGAATTTGTTTAAAGAATCTTTCAATCAATCAAGAAATTCTTCTCTTCCATGGAATACTATGTAAGAAATACTGTATGAAAACAATAAAGAGTAAACATTCTCCATAAATGGGAGATCTGAGAAACTGGCAAATCCATACTAGGAACTAGATTGCTCTCATAAAGCTTTCTGCTAATAATAATAAAAAAGAAATGGAGAACCCTTCCCTAAATATTTTATGAAGGCAGAACAACAGTAAAACACTATGCCTAAAGCTGACAAAGGATTTCTGGAAAATTTAAATTATAGACCAGATTTAGTCATGAACATAGATTTAAAAGTTCCAGATCAAATATTAGCAAATGAAATCCAGACTTACATATAAGTAATATGGTGGTATATTCATATAATTAAATGCTACTCAGCAGTAAAATGAGCAAACACATACATATAAAAGCAAACATGAATGAATATCAAAAATAGTATGCAAAATAAAAGAAATCAGACATAGAATACTTATAATATCTGATTTATATGAAATTATAGAATCCATAAAGCTAATGCCTAAAATTAATCTATAGCTAATGTATACATAGTTTATACATGCATGTATGAAACTACTGCATAGCTTTGGAAATCATTGATTATCTGAAGCAGCAGGAAGGGATGATTTAACGCAAAAGACATAAGAACATTCTGAGGTAACGGAAATGCTCAACACCTTGAGTGGGGCTATGGTTAACAGGTGCCTAGATTTATCAGTTCCCAAAGGTCAACTTCAAATGATTGGCCTTTTCTATAAATTATGCCGCAATAAAGTTGATTAAAATTGTATATTAAATAAAAGCTAAGTTACAGATTTTATTTAACATACATTACTTGGTGACTAAAACAGTAAAGAATCCACCTGCAATGCAGGAGCCCCAGGCTCAATCCCTGGGATGGGAAGGTGCCCTGAAAAATGATATGGCTACCCACTCCAGAATTCTTGCCTGGAAAATCCCAAGGACAGAGGAGCCTGGTGGGCCTCAGTCCATGGGGTCGCAAAGAGTTGGACAGGACTGGATGACTAATACTACAATACAGAACAATGTGTTCTTTCTGGTCTAAATTGTGATACATCGTATTATATAATAGATGATAGACAGATATAGATAGATGTGAGTGATGTCAAAGAAACTGTTAAAAACAATATGACATGATATTAACGATGACATAAAAGAGATTTCAGGCAAATTTTATCTTTGAATTATACCTGACAAATGCAATTTACAAATTTGCTAAAAATGAGCATGCATTAACTTTTCCGTAAGTTAAAGAAAGGTTATGAAAGGCAAATATATATATGTATAAAATGCATGTAATGTGGTAGATTTTCAGGATATGTTTTACAACTTCTTTTCAGCTCTTTTTCTCCCCCTTTTTTATACTCTCTTTTACCAGCTCCTTCTATTTCCAGTCTCTTGTGCATTTACTTATGTTTCCTTTATTCACAGTGTATTACACATTCATTCCTCTATATCCAGATCCGGTGATGTTTGATGAAAGCTTTTTTCCCCTCGATTTAATTCAATTCCGTACCAGAAATCTTCAAGGAACTAATTATCAAGTTTGCACAATACTGAAGCGAACACAGCCATACACAAAACAAGCTGATAAGAAAATAGGATGTGTCTCCACTGTAATTGCATTTTTTCATTTCTTCTGACCTTAATTCAGCCTGGACCACAGTTTCTCACATACCTCCTGGGATATCAAAGCCAGTCAGCACTAAGAGAAACTCTGGCTATGAACCACAATGGTAAACTTATAAGCCAGGGACCCTCTCAGAGGCAGCCTCAAAGAAAGCACTGTTTGACGAAAAATTGTGGTAATTGGCCAAATCCTGCTGCTGTGTTCTCTTTTGGAGGCCAGCTGAGAAGCCTCGCCTTTTCTCAGCTGCCTTCTAATGAAAGAAAACCCTTGCAGATCTACCTTTGGTAACCCAGGAAGTCAGTCCGTCCATTCTGGTGGACACGGTGCTCCCAGAGAGCAAAAGACAAGAATGGACATATTGACTGATTGTAGTCAGTGCTGGTTGATATTGAGAGAAGACTAGAAAGGAAAAACAGCAAAAACACTTATCCTCACTTTATAAGGTATTTCTTCACTTAATTTTTATAACCCTCCCCTCAGGAATGAGTTATGAGAAGAAAACAGAAATAAAGTGCACAGATACAAAGATGTCTTTATTTGCTGACGATTTGATGGTTTAGGTTTAAAATCCTAAGAAAGGAATCCTTCAAAAAGGAATAAATTCTACTACTAAAATTACTATTGTTCATGAAAGTTAAAATGTGAACATAGTAAGATGAATTGTATTTCTGTATGTTGTCGTTCAGTTCCTAAGTTAGGTTTGACTCTTTGTGACCCCATGGACTGCAGCCCACCAGGCTGCCCTGACCTTCACCATCTCCCTGGGCTCGCTCAAATCCATGTCCGCTGTGTCAGTGGTGCCATCCAACCATCTCATCCTCTATCACCCCCTTCTCCTCCTGCCCTCAAACTTTTTCCAGCATCAAGGTCTTTTCCAATGAGTAGGCACTTCACATCAGGTAGTCAAAGTATTAAAGCTTCAGCTTTAGCATCTATCCTTCCAATGTATATTCAGGGTTGATTTCCTGTGTAGGATTGACTGGTTTGATGTCTCTGTAGTCTAAGGGACTTTCAAGAGTCTTCTCCAACACCACAATTTTTTTAATTAATTTATTTCTTTTAATTGGAAGCTAATTACTTTACGATATTGTAGTGGTTTTTGCCATACATTGACGTGAATCCGTCACAGGTGTACATGTGTTCCCCATCCTGAACCCGCCTCCCATCTCCCTCCCCATCCCATCCCTCAGGGTCATGGGGTGCACCAGCCCTGAGCACCCTGTCTCATGCATTGAACCTGGACTGGCGATCTGTTTTATATATGGTAATATACATGTTTCAATGCTATTCTCTCAAATCATCCCACCCTCACCTTCTCCCACAGAGTCCAAAAGACTGTTCTTTACATCTGTGTCTCTTTTGCTGTCTTGCATATAGGGTCATCATTACCATCTTTCTAAATTCCATATATATGTGTTAATATACTGTATTGGTGTTTTTCTTTCTGATTTACTTTACTCTGTATAATAGGCTCCAGTTTCAATCCACCTCATTAGAACTGATTCAAATGCATGCTTTTTAATGGCTGAGTAATATTCCATTGTGTATATGTACCACAGCTTTCTTATCCATTAGTCTGCCAATGGACATCTAGGTTGCTTCCATGTCCTGGCTATTATAAACAGTGCTGCAATGAATATCAGGGTACACGTGTCTCTTTCAATTCTGGTTTCCTTGGTCCAACACCACAATTTGAAAGCATCAATTTTTTTTTTACTATTTCTATATACCATATTTCTATATACTAATAAATGATTGGTAAATATCACTTTTCTAAAGGTATAAGGAAACCAAATTTCTTGTTTAAAAATAAATTTAACCAGAAAATGTGAAGTAGCTATACAATGAAAGCTAGAAAACATTGCCAGAAAAATTAAAGAGGATCTGAATAAATAAAAGAGCACAGTCATCGAAGGTAAGATGAAATATTATTAAGGTTCTCTCCACATTGATCCACATATGTTCTCAGCAGAGACAATATCACCCCTCAAAAGGATGAAAATGACTTATCATCTTCCAAGGCTCAACCTTATCTGATAAGATCTTATTCCTTATTATTTTAAATATTTTGCTTGAGAAGATTTAAACAGAATTCATTTTTTTTTTCTCCTTGGAGTTGGTGTGGGATACAATTTTTTTAAATGATTGAGCAATAGTGATCTAAAAATTCAAGACAATTTCAATCAAAACTCCAGCAACCTTTTATTAAGTTGATAAGATAACTCTAAAATTTACATGGAAATCCAAAGTCATTAGCGAAGTGTAAAAAGATTTGGAAAAGAAAGAGGACTCAAGACAGAGTATATTGGATCAAGGGTTAAAAAACATAGTAAAATATAAAGTAAAAGATTAGAGAAATAAACTTGCACATACAAGGTCAACTGATTTTTTTTTTTTGAAAAAGCATCTAAAATAGTTCAATAAGGCAAGGATAATTTTTTTAATGGCAATAACACTACTAGATATTTGTATGAAAAAAACTGACTTGTATATGATACTATACACACAAACTAATGTGAGATTTACAATACAAATAAACATAAAAGCTAAACTAATGAAAATTCTAGATAAAAATACTGGTGAATATTTTTATGAACTTGGAGTAGATAACAATTTCATGGATGCACAAAAAGTACTAAACATCAAGTAAAAAGTCAATTAATTGGACATCATTAAATAGTCTCCTCAAAAGACACTTGTAAGAAAATAGACAAGGTACAGACTTGGAGAAAATATTCTTAATACATCTGGTACACATCCACCATTACACCTGCTGACATATATATATATATATGTGAGCAAGGGCTCTGTGTGTGTGTGTGTGTGTGTGAACACATACAGGTCTGTGTATAAAGCACTTCTACAATTTAAAATAGATTAAATAATTCACTATCCAATTAAAATAGGGGAAACCTTGAACAGCCACTTCACAAATAATGTTCTCCAAAAGGCACATGGTAAGATGTTCAATGAATTAGTCATCAGATAAATGCAAAACAAACCACAGTGTGATACCACCACACACCCACTAGAATGGCTATTCCATTCCAATTGTTGGCAAATTTGTGAAGCAATTGATATGCTCATGTATTACTGGTTGGGATGTAAAATGGTACAAATGTTTTGAAAAACAGTTGGTTTCTTATAAAGTTTAACATATGCTCACTACACAATCCAACAATTTCACTTTTAGAAATTTTCCCAAGAGAAATGAAAACACATTCATGAAAAGACCTGTATAAGAATGTACACATTTTACTGATGCTTTCTCAAATTTGAAATCAATCCATGTGTCCATGAACAAGAGAACGGAAAAAAAAATAACATAGTATATTTGTAGAATGGAATACTATTTAGTGATGAAAGAAGACGGAAGACTAATACTTGAAATAGCATTATGCTGAATGAAAGAATCTGGAAACATAAGAGTACACACTGCAAAATTCTCTTTCTATGACATTCAAGAACAAGGAAAATCTATGATGATAAATATGAGAACAGTTGTTGTCTCTGGGAGATAGGGTAAATAGAAAAAAAGGGTGAGGAAACTTTTTGAGATGATGACTAAGTCATCATCTCTCTTGGTTAGAGAGAGGCATAGATTTGAAACAATTCATTGAAATGTACATTTACAATCTGTATATTTCATTTTAAGTAAATTACACTTCAATTTTAAAAAATAAAACATAAGGAAAAAAGGACAAAGGCATAACCTATAAACCAAATCCATTGGATATATACATCAAAACAAAACAGAGACAAATGGATGAGGCTGCAGAATAAGATTTAGGGAGATACTTGTATAATTTCTCAGTCACTGAGTTGTATCCAACTCTTTGCAACCCCAGGGACAGTAGTCTACCAAGTTCCTCGGTCCATGGAATTTTTCAGGCAAGAATGCTGAAGTGGGTTGCTATTTCCTATTCCAAAGGATCTTCCTGACCTATAGATTGAACCTACATCTCCTATATCTCCTGCATGGGCAGGTGGATTCTTTACCACTGAGCCACCTGGGAAGCCTTGGGCGGTACACTTGTATGATAAAACTAAAGCAGTGCAAGGAAATGCTTATTAAAATTCCAGGCAAGAATACTGAAGTGGGTTGCCATTTCCTCCTCTGGGTTTGAACTGATTTGTCGACTCCTAACAAAGATGTTAGTCTCACAATAATTAATTGTATATGCATTCTATAGCAGTTTTCTGTACCTATATTTTAGTTTAAAAGTGAGAATAAATAAGTTTAAAAATAAATCAAAGCAATCTGTTTTATAGGTTTGAAGAAGACTCCAAGGGTGTGAGATTTAAAATGAGGCTTGAAGACTGAAAAGGAGCTAGTCCTATGACGAATAAGGAAAGAGAGAGAAAAAACGCATGTGAGAAAACCGAAACCAGGTCCCTGTGACCGCTGCATGATGAACTTGGGGAGTGGTGTCACGCAGTTATGTTGGCGATGAAAGCAGGAGCCACAACATGTGAGTTTATAGATTAAGATAAGGAATTTGAGCATTATTCTACATGAATTAAGACATAAAGAATAGACATGGTAGAGGAAACACTTTTCATTTAACATTTATAAGAGATTTGACTGTAGTTTTTGTATAAGAATTTCATTAAAGGACGAGAGAATGGAAATGGGGAGAAAGGATGATGACAATGAGGATTTGGTTAGAGTCACAGTAATTGGATTCAGGCAGTGACAGTGGAGACAGGGAGAAGTGAATGTGTTCAAGATTTTTGGCTAAGTGGGTGACAAGAAGTGAGAAACTAATAATTCTGGTTCCTTTCCATCCAGATTAACTGAGCAGGTGAGAATGTCATATATAGATATAGTAATAGATTAATGTAGGAAAACACTGGGGGAAGGAAAATTCACAACTAATGTTAGTGGTTAAAAACCAACACTCTTGGGCACTCCCTGGAAGTGCGTGGTTAAGACTCCATGTTTCCAATGCAGGGGGCACAGGCTTGATCTATCACTGGGGGACTAGAATCCCGCATGCCACATGATGTGGCCAAAAAATTTTTAAAATAACTATAAAATTCAGCACTCCTACCAAAAACCTGAAAGCTTATATCCACATTCTGCTAGCCCATTCCACAGTTTGGCAAGAATCTGTTTGCTTAACTATTAATCCTCACTCCTCAGACTAAGTTTTGTCCCAATCACACTATCCTTATCTCGTCCCCTTTGCCACCCATATTCGCATGTCTATTTAAAATACATTTCTTTTCCTGAATGGAAGAACTTTTCCTACCATAAGTACATGGTTAAGTTTGAATCTCTTTGCCAAGGCCCACTTCAAATTTTACCATTTCCTTGGAAGTTTATTGGGAGAGTTCCTCAGTGTAGGAGTTGCCTGGCCTATGTCTACATACTTCTGTACTACAGTTTTATCATATTGTGTTTACTTATATTTTTCTATATTCCCCATTAAGATGAAATTCCATTGAAGATAAGAATGATATCTATTTTTACTGTTAACACAGTGCATAAAGAGGAACTAGTAATGAATAAACATTTATTAAGTGGCTCTTTTGAAAGAAGTTCAACCAATTCATGCTTCTGCAAAATTTGAGAAAATCTACATGCTTAAAGCTACTTGTGATGAAAGCACATAGCAATTCAATTCACAAAATATATTAACATATTGATCAACTATTATGGGCCAGAGTTACATATTAGGACTAGAAAGAGGAATAATAAATGCTGCTCTGCTTAATATACTCCCCAACTAGTTGGTGAGTGACATTTGAAAAGAAAATTAAAATAAAATGTGGTAAATGTCATAATGTAGTTAAAACAAAGTGAAATTGGAATGCTAATGAAGGAGAAAATTATTCTACGCAGTGGGGATTCTCTTAAGAAGTCACTTTTGATCTGGCTTGTGAATATGGAGTAGTCATTTTATTATTTTTTAAAAATTCAATATATCTATCAAGTGAATATATCTTGATGCATTCAGGTTTTGCAACATGTGGTCACTGTTTCTGTCTTTCACACAACTTATTTACACACACTGTGAGTCAGGAGAGGCCTGTTAGAGCCACTAACGCACCTATACTCTCACGCCTTTTCTATCTGTTGAAGAGAAAGCTACCTGGAAGGGAAGACCCCCTCAGTGAGTTTCAGCCTTGAGTGGTCACTGACTGCAGGAACTTGAGTATGTCACTGCCCCGTGAGGGGCCTCATTCTCTTCACCTATAAAATGACAGGAGCAGACTAAACCTCTACTACCTCAATATCACATCAAGGTCCAGTGAAATGGTACATTCCAAGAAATACAGATCAATATTTATTAGAGGAAATCAGTTTAGAAAAAAGTACAAAGTTATACATAGGACTTGCAGTTTCTTGTTTCACATGTAAGGAGGTTGGCAGTCACCACTCCATACTAATAATGAATAAAAAGTTGAACAGACTGAAAAACCAACTGTTCTTGGATCCATAAAACAGGGAAGACACAGGTCAAACTACTGTGCAGGAAGAGGGGAAAGGGAATCATTTTAAAATACACTAAAGGACTCTGTTATTCTTAACAAGGCCTGCATTCGGGGGAAACTATAGTTAACCAGAACCTAAAATGGGGTAGTATCAGAATCTAAATATCCTGAGAAAGGCAATATCTAACTCAACCTAATCTAGCTATCCTGTCCCATTTAAAGTGGGAGAAAAACCTGAGAAACACATGTGAAGTTCATGTGTTTAGAGGCATAGGCCTTTCGAAGACTGATATATAATCACAGGACTGTGACAACTTGCGACCATATTACTACAAGTCTATTTATAACAGTTCTTTTTACCTGGTACAACACAACATGTCTGGCTATCAAGAAAAAATTATAAGGCATACCAAAAGCCAAAACCAAAATTTGAAGGGACAGAGCAAGCATTAGAACCAGACATGGTAGGGGTGGTGGATTTACCAGACTGGGAAATTAAAGCAACTAAGATGAATAGACCAAGGGCCATAACAGACCAACAGATGGCCTGCAACAGATAGACAATGTAAGCAGAGAGATGGAAATCCTAAGAAAGAAATAAAAAGAAATGCTAGATAAAAATCACAGTAGTGAAAATGAAGAATTCCTCTGATGGTCTTATTAGTAGACTAGACATGGCTGAGGAGAGACTCTCTATGCTAGTTGTATAATATTAGGATAGTCAAAAACTGAGAAACAGTGAGAACAAAGAGAAAGTGAGCAGATGATTCAAGGACTGTGGGAAAATATAAAAGGCATGACATACATGTAATGGAAATATAAGAAGAAAAAAGAGAAAAAAGAACAGAAAAAGCATTTGAAACAATAATGACTGAGAGTTTTATCAGATTAATGCCTAGACCCAAACAACATATTCAGGAAACTCAGAGAACACCACACAGGAAATATTCCAAAACATCTACACTTAGGCATATAATTTTCAAACTACAGGAAATCAAAGACAAAGGAAAAATTCTGAAAGAAGGCAGAGAAAAAAAAAAAAAAACACCTTTCTATAAAGGAAGGTAAAAATTATACCTTGCAGAAACTATGAAACAAGAACAGAGTAGAGGGAAATGTTCAAAGTGTTCAAAGAGAAACTCACTAACTTAGAATTCTATAACCTATAAAATTACTCTTGTAAATTTACTCTGTAAAAAGACTGATGTTGAAGCTGAAACTCCAATACTTTGGCCACAAGATGGGAAGAGCTGACTCATTTGAAAAGACTCGGAAAGATTGAGGGCAGGAGGAGAAGGGGACGATAGAGGATGAGATGGTTGGATGGCATCACTGATTCAGTGGACATGAGTTTGAGTAAACTCTGGGAGTTGGTGATGAACAGGGAGGCCTGGCATGCTGCAGTCCATGGGGTGGCAACGAGTTGGACATGACTGAGCGACTAAACTGAACTGAACTGAAGTAAAGGAAAATGAAGACTTTCTCAGAAGGATAAAAAGAGACTGAATTTGTTGTCAGTAGACTTGTTTTATAAGACATGCTAAAAAGTTATTTAGAAAGTAGGTAAATAACATAGGTCAGAAATTTGGGTCTACACACAGAATGGATGAGTATTGAAGAAGAAATAAATGAAGGGAAAATTTTAAAAAGCTTTCTTTTCTTATTAATGATCTGGTAACAGTTTATTCAAAATAATACCAATAGTGTATTAGAGTATGTATGCTTATGCAAAGATCAGATACAGACATATATATCTCTCTCAAACATATGTACACTCCTATACTCAGTTCCAACTCTTCCAGCCATGGTCATGGGCCAGTCTAACCTGCCTTGGGACCTGACTGGAGATACATCCATCTATGTCTTTAGAACTAGGCCTGCAGACCTCAAATGTGTCCATGCAACTTGAAGCATCCCTCAGGGCTTGGTCTCAGCTTCTCTCAGCCACGGTCCAGGGCCAGTATTAGCCTCCCAGGGGTTTGGTGGGAGCCACACCAGTCATACACCTGGTAATAGATGCACTGTCAGTCAACTGAGTACCTAACCATGGACCCAGAACCAGATCATTGTCCAAGTGCCACCCTACTGAACAAGGTACTGGAGGCAGTTCCAATTGCCTGACTTCAAGATTTATTGTAGCTATACAATAAATGAAGACAATGAAGACAATGTGATGTTGGTGAAAGGACAGATAAACAGAGCAATGGAACAGAATAAAGATCCCAGAAATAGACCTACCATAAATGCAGTCAACTGATCATTGACAAAGGAACAAAGACAATACAATGGAGCAAAGATGGTCTCTTCAACAAACAGTGCTGGACTAACTGAACATTCACATGCCAAAAAAAAAAAAAAAAAGAATCTATACACAGACATACACCTTTCATATGTATGACTTTAAGTCATACACAAAAATGACTTAAAATGGATCATAGACCTAAGTATAAACCATAAAACAATAAAACCCTTAGAAGATAGCAGAGCAGAAAGTCTACATGACCTTGGGTATGCTGATGCCTTTTTAGTTATAAAATGGGTGCATACTCAATTGCTAAGTTATGTCTGACTCTTTGTGTCCCCATGGACTGCAGACCACCAGGTTCCTCTGTCCATGGGATTTTTCCAGGCAAGAATACTGGAGTGGGTTGCCATTTTCTTTTCCCAAGGATCTTCCCGACCCAGGGATTGAACCCACGTCCCCTGCATTTCCTGAGTCTCCTGCATTGGCAGGCAGATTCTTTACCACTGAGCCACTGGGGCAGCCCTTTAGATATAACACTGAAGACATAATCCATGAAAGAAATAATGAAGAAGCTGAGCTTCATTACAATTAAAAATTTCTGCTCTAGGAAAGACAATATCAAGAGAATTACAAGACAAGCTACAAACTGGGATAAAATATTTTCAAAAGACACATATGGTGAAAGACTGTTATCCAAAATATGCAAAAGACTCTTAAAACTCAACAATATAATCATACAGAAATTATCCTTACTTTTAAGATTTAAAAAACAGAGGATAATCATCTATTATAATAAAATTTACCAAGAAAAGTTGGATATAAGCAATAGGGTAGCAATAATTTTCCTTTATTTTTGCAATTACCAGAATTACTTGAAAAGTGTTATATCACATTCCTTGGTGGCTCAGATGGTAAAGCGTCTGCCTGCAATGCAGGAGACCCAGGTTCAATCCCCAGGTCGGGAAGATCCCCTGGAGAAGGAAATGGCAACCCACTCCAGTACTCTTGCCTAGAAAATTCCATGGATGGAAGAGCCTGGTGGGCTACAGTCCATGGGGTCACAAAGAGTCAGACACGACTGAGCAACCTCACTTTCACTTTTCACTTGTAAAGTGTTATATCACATAGCATAAAAATAAAATATTTAAATATAGTAAGTCCCCTCGTACAAACAAGTTCCATTCTGAGAATGCCTTTGTTAAGTTCAATTTGTTCATAAATCCAACAAAGTTATTCCAGATACCCAAATAACACAACTAGATATGGTACTGTACTGTAATAGGTTTAAAATTCCTTTCACACAAATAACACATAAAAGAACAAAAAATAGAAGAAAACTTTAATCTTACAGTACATTTACCTTGAACAGTACAGTACAGTACAACCGCTGGCAGATAGGGGCTGGCATCGAATGAACAGGCAAGAAGGGTTACCGGCTGGAAGAAGGAGAGGAGGTGGGAGATGGTAGAGTTAAAGAGTCACCATTAATAGGAGAGAGAGGGCAAGCTGCAAATTCCCTTACACCTGATGTTGATGGAATGCATATTCACATCTTTGAAAGTTCACAGCTTGAAGGTTCACAAGTAGGGGACATACTGTAGTTTTCATTCCACTTTAATATTCTATAAATCAAGTTCTTTTCATTGGCTTACTATGCTAACATTTTAAAAGAAGATAGTACAAAAATCCTTCCCCTCAGTTTGTTAACAAGAATGGTGAGATAAGAGAAAATACTGCTACAGCCATCCCGCTGGTGTATAACAAGATAAACAAGCCCGGTCAGAAACCGCACGCCTCCAGTCTGAAATCTCTTCCTAGGAGGAAAGTCTTTCTACCGATTTGAATGTTTGAATGGGGCTCAGCAGGGTCAGCCAAAGTGTGATAATGACATACTTTCAGGTCTTAATCTTCAGAGCCTGCCTTGGCTTGCTCTAGCCTTCACCCTAGAGGATTTCGTCCACACCGTTCTCAGATGTGTTTCACAATACCCTGGACTCTAATATGTAGTGAATGCATCTACACATTCATTTATATACAGCTTGCTTACAGAAAAACTTGCTGAGACATTTTGAAATGGAAACCGGGAGGAGATAAACAAGCAGGAAATTTCCGTTTAAATGTAGACTCTGAGCCTAAAGGGAATTGTATTTCCACTTGTAAAGCAGAAAAAAATTGGCCAGCTCTCAGGAAGTATAACAGGTGTTTTCCCAGCCTAGAGGAGCTAGGAGGTACAAGGAGTTCATAAAAGCAGAAAAAAAGTAACACTATCTACATGCCACCTCTCAGCCAGGCAAAGTGTTGGCTTTCTCTTCCTGCCCCTTCCCAGTTATAGCAGAACCTAAGGGTGAACACACAAAAGTTCACACACTGACAGAAGGAATCACAAGACCATAGCTGCTGGGCCCTGAGGCGTGCTCCATGGGCAGGGGGTGGACTTCTGGTGCCTTTGTGCGGCCACCACCAGGGTTCACAGGAATAGACACTGGATCTGTACATTTTTACAACAGCTCCAGGACTGGTTCTAGTCACTACCTTCAAATTGTGATGCTCTATGCTAGTGAGCAACCTCTTGACCAACTTGTGGGTTTTCCTGCAGGCGCTGATTTTCTGACCTTGATCTTGGGAAAGGAAATGAGATGGAAAGAGCTGTGGTGCATATATACTATGGGATATTAGTCATAAAAAGGGACAAAATTGAGTCATCTGTAGAGATATGGATGAACTTAGAGTCTGTCGTGCAGAGTGAAGTAAGTCTGAAAGAAAAAATAATATTGTATATTAACGCATAGGGCACCCCTGGTATCTCTGTTGGTAAAGAATCTGCCTGCAATGCAAGAGATGTGAGTTCAATCCCTGGACAAGGAAGATCCCCTGGAGAAGAGCATGGCAACCCATTGTCGACTGAAAAATATACTCACAACTTGAAAGTAGAGAGAAATTTTATTTGGTGGGAATGTCTAGGGCTCTGAGCTCTGAAGACAGCATCTCAATAGCTCTGAGAAAACTGCTCCAAGGAGGCAGAAGAGAAAGTCAGGCTATATACAAGTTTGCAACACAGGGAGCAGGAAGTCTGAATATCAAAGATCAGGTATCAAGTTAAGGAATTTAGCATTCTACATATAGAAGGATGCAAGTCTCTGGACTCACTGAATTCATTGCTTTCATATGCACCTCAGCTATCTGGGGGTCAATCCTTGTTCATCTTGCTTCTTGCATTCCCTCAGCTCTTCAGCAATCATCATGGGGCAGGGGGGCATGTGCTAGATTGCAGTTTGGGGAGCCCTCATTCACATTTGGAGGACAGAAATCACTGATGGCTGTGACATTTTTTATTGATTGATATGGCAGGAGATATTTTCATTTCACACCACTCCAGCCTTCTTGCCTGGAGAATCCCATGGACTGATTGAAGACCCTGGCAGGCTATGGTCCATAGGGTGGCAAAGAGTCAGACACGACTGAAGCGACTGAGCAGATAAACATGCATGTAATCTGGGAAATAATGGCACTAATAAATCTATTTGCAGGGCAGGAATAGAGAAACAGACATAGAGAATGGACTTGTGGACACAGCAGGGGAAGGAGAGAATGGAAAGAATTGAGAGAATAGCATTACCATATATAGCAATATATAGCATTGCCATATATAGCATTTACCATGTGTCAAACAGACAGCTCGTGGGAAGCTGCTGTAGCGCACGGGAGTTCAGCTCCATGCTCTGTGATGACCTGGATGGGTGGGATGTGGGAGTGGGAGGGAGTCTCAAGAGGGAGGGATGTCTGTATATTTATAGCTGATTCGCTGTTGTAGAGCAGAAACTAACACAATATTGTAAAGCAATCACCCTCTGTAAGCAATAGAAACTTGAAGCAGCCCATTTTCAAGACAGAGGAACAAGCTCTGAGTGGAAAAATTACTAGCAGATACACTTGCAAACATGACAAAGTTGAGGCCTGGACTCTTTAGATAAAGTTAGGGTTGGGTAACAATTGACAAGGGCTATGAGGGGAGGAGGGCTTCCCAGGTGGCGCTAGTGGTAAAGAACCCGCCTACCAATGCAGCAGTTGTAAGAGATGCGGGTTTGATCCTTGGGTCTGGAAGATCCCCTGGAGAAGGGCATGGCAGCCCACTCCAGTATACTTGTCTGGAGAATCCCATGGACGGAGGAAACTGGCAGGCTATAGCCCATGGGTTTGCAGAGTCAGACAGGACTGAAGTGACTCAGCACACAGCGTTGGGGGAGGGAGATCAGACTGGATCCTAAAGAGATTAGACTCCACCCATTGCTTGTGCCCTGGCTCTAAACTTGCCTCAGGACTTGCAGACATGACACAGTTCATGCACCTGGAGGGCCCCTAAGCAAACAGGATGTTGGGGGAAGGGATAAACCGGCAAGAAAGTCTTTGTTGAAAAATGCAGATGTAAGCTGGGACAGGAGAAAAAAGGACACCCTATAAGGAAATAATGAAACTTAGGCCATGAATGGGAAGATTGTGGGGCTTCCCTGATAGCTCAGTTGGTAAAGAATCTGCCTGCAACGCAGGAGACCCCCGGTTCCACTCCCGGGTTGGGAAGATCCCCTGGATAAGGGATAGGCTACCCACTCCAGTATTCTTGGGCTTCCCTTGTGACTCAGTTGGTAAAGAATCCACCTGCAATGCAGGAAACTTGGGTTTGATCCCTGGGTTGGGAAGATCCCCTGGAGAAGGGAAAGGCTACCCACTCCAGTATTCTGGTCTGGAGAATTCCATGGACTATATAGTGCATGAGGTTGCAAAGAGTCAGACACGACTGAGCGACACCCCCACTGTACTCAGCCAATGAGAAACTGGGTGTGGGGGACCTGTGTGTTAGGGAATAAGTTGCTTGTTGTAACCATCCTGGGTGTGCCTGCCCACCAGACACCTGATCTTACAAAACCATCATTAAAACTCTCCTTGTCTCAGTACTTCGTGTCTTTGAGTCTATCCTTTGGTTTTGGTCTGGTGAGCATGTTTTTCACATCCTCCAGTTGTAAATAAATAAAAGAAAAGAAAAAGAAAGAAAGAAAGAGCTGAAATGACCCCTTGCACAGCCCAGGACTCCAATACATCTTCTTACCCACATGTGAGCCACTCCCTTCCGACTGCACCCTCACACCAGCACTTTTTCTAGCCTTCCCCAGTGCCATGTGAGATATGCAAGAAGTGAGCTCTTCTCCTTTTCCCTTCTTGTATTGAGTAGGGACATATCATGTGTCCAGCATTGCTCTAGGAGCTTGAAATAGATTAAGAAAGTCCCTATCCTCAAGGAACTTGCACTGTAAAGCAGAAGATAACCAAGTGAAAAACACGTAAGAAGTAAGAGAGGTTCCGGATTCATCTTTACTCTAACTTCAAGGGCTCAGCATGTATTTGAAGTTACATTCCAGAAGTCTACTCTAGAATTTTAATCTTTATTAAAAATGGTACATCAAGGTAAATCCAATGGGTGTAAGACCAAGGTCAAAGATCATATTTTTCAAAATCCAGTGATAGTCATCCTTACCTAAACAAGGTTAAGTTTATGAGATATAAATTGTTGCTCTTCACTAATTTTAAAAAATAGTGCAAGACAGCAAATAAATTAACCTAACAAATGCAGCAACACAACTATATAAAGATGTTGGTACTGCCAGAGTCGATAAAGGAGATTTATGATAAAATCTTCATAGTGGATCATGGTGTTAGATCACTCTTATAGGAAAGTGTGAATTTAGCCTTTAGAAGTACAGTTTAAGGGAGACAATGTGCTGAACGTATACAAGACCAAAAAATCTAGTAGGGCTTGGTATCTGTAAAAACAGCTCATACTTTTTATTATATTATTACTTCAAAATATGAGAATTCTACAGCATTTATCTTTCAAAATGAATTTTAAAACTGCTTATTTCTTTGGGAGAACCCTGATAGCTTTCACAGGTAAGTTTTATGAGAATATGTATCTTAAATCATGTTTTCTAAATTTACATCTTTGTATTATATGTGAGCCAGTCATTTTTTTTCACATAGTTGCTATAATTTTCTTTTAGAATTTATTCTTACATATTTACTTAAATGCTATCACTGATTACTGCTACACATAGAAAGATAGCTGTTCTGTGCTCTTTATTCATAAGCTGACACCTTACTGAAATTTCTTATTGTAATTAATAATTTTTGTCAGTTTAAGCTCTTAGGTTTCCATGGTAAAGTCATATGATCGGTAAACAATGATGAATTTCCCAGACTTTCCAATTATATGCCTCCATTTTCTCTTTGCAAATTGGATTGATTGCAATTTGCAGAAAATTCTTATGGAGATTTTTTAGAAGAGTGGTTTACATATGACATTATTATAGGTCTGATTTAAAGGGAATGTTGCAAGTATTAAAATGATGATTTTTTTTATTATGGTTTAAGAGTGATATTTATCATCTTAAAGTAGTATCATTCTAGTCTTAGTATTACCAGCAAAAATAGATATTTCACTTTGTGTTTAATTAAATGTTTCCTCATTGTAAAACTGGATAAACATGTTTTAGTCCATTAAAATATCTTCAAATATTACCAGATATCTAATTTCGACCATCCATATATTTCCTATTTATTAGATAGACACTACTTTATAGTGTTTTGCTATTTTAATTTATTATAAAAGTCTTTGGCTCACTTTTACATAAACATTTGACTGCTAAAATAATGAGAAATGTATTATAGTTATCTATTTTGTGTTACCTGTGACTTTTTAAAGTGGTATTTTAGTTCTTTAAATTAAATTAAGAAGTATTATTTTTTATGTAATTTGTCATGTCTTTTAAAGTACTGAAATCTTTGTTCTTTAAAGTTATAAGCAATTTTTGTCTGAATTTACTATTTTGACTGGATAGTAAAAAATGGTCCTATATTGAATATTTTGAAAATTACTCTTATGAGTTTCTGGTAAACTTGAGGAAAAAAAAAAAGAGCTGTTAATTAAGATTCCTTTTTCTAAATATGTAATACTTCTGGATAAGTATAATAAAGTGTCTTGGTATACAGAGTAGCATTAAGAATTGAATGGTGGAACTGCCCAAGCATTATAAATGAAGAGGAATCTCAAAATCAGGGCAAACATTGGAAGCTGAAGACAGAATGGCTCATAGGTTTATGTGTTTTGAAGCTGTAGAAACTATGGGCGGAGATTTGCAATGTAAATTAAATTTAGACAAAAATATTAAAGAATAAATTCATTTTTCAAAGACAACTGTAACATTTCACAAAGGAAATGACTAAATATCAGGCTATCAGTGAAATCTCAACCAATTTCAAAGAATCAACACTATCTCAGCCTTTTTTATTATAAGAAAATGTTAGAAATCTTCAATTAAGGTTAGATGACAATTAGATTAAATGACAATCTAACCTCTATGTAATGAGAACCTAAAGTAAAGGGGGGCCTTCCCTGGTGGTGCAGTGGGTAAGACTATGCATTCCCAATGCAGGGGGCAAGGGTTCTATCCCTGGTCAGAAAACTAGATTCCACATGCCACAGCTAAGATCCACCACAGCCAAATAAGTATATTTTTTAAGAGAAAAAAATAAGTATATTTTAAAAAATAAAGGATACTTTAATTATTCTATGGTTTAAGAAGAAAGTATAACAGATGCTATAAAAGTTTCCATTCTAAACAATAACATAAGTAGTATATGCTAAAACCATATGACTTGTAGCTAAACTAATACATGAACACTTCAGCCTTAAATTCAGATAATACTAATAAAAAAATAGTATATCTTAAACAATCAACTAAGTAAATCAAAAAGAGTTACATTCATTACCCACCTTTTCCAACTCCAAAAAGAAGAAAGAAAATATAAGAAACTGTATGAAAGAAATATAGAGAAGAATGGTCTTGTATTAACAAAATTTTTTTTGGATTTTTTTTTAATTTAATTTTTTTTATTTATTTATTTTTTTTCCATTTATTTTTATTAGTTGGAGGCTAATTACTTTACATCATTACAGTAGTTTTTGTCATACATTGAAATGAATTAGCCATGGATTTACATGTATTCCCCATCCCGGTCCCCCCTCCCACCTCCCTCTCCACCCGATCCCTCTGGGTCTTCCCAGTGCAAATTTTTAAAAATCATAAAAATGTAAAAGTCATAAACTTCTTTAAAAGATAAAAAGGATACACAAAACTAAAAACTGGTTCTTGGAAAAGACTGAAAATAAACATAGCAAGACTGAAGAAACAGAATAGAAATAAAGAAAACACTGTAAATAAAAACAAGATCCAAAACCACATACAGTGAACATTATTTAAAATTAGAAATGCAAATATAATGGGTTGACAAAAGGTTCATTCGGTGTAACATCTTTTGAAAAAACATGAACAAACTTTTTGGTAACCCAGTATTTTAAAATAGACTGAATACATTAATTTTTAGGAGAACATAACATGCATTGAAATAATAAAAATGGGACAAAATTTTTACTACTTGTGTTTTAAAAATTATTTCTTTTTCTCCTATGAGCCATGTGCACATGCATTCATGTGCACACAGACACATGCAGAACATGGAGGGAGGCCATTGCATTAAGATAATACTTCACTGAATTTCTATAAATAAAATTGCTATTTGCTAGTAAACTTTTCTGATATTGCTATTTGCTAGTAAACTTTTCTGATATTGGTTTTACCATCTTATGAAGTGAAGTGGACAGTTTCATAAATTTTCTCATCTTGAAGCAATTTTATTTATAGAAATTCAGTGAAGTATTATCTTAATGCAATGGCCTCCCTCCATGTTTTGCATGTGTCTGTGTGCACACGAATGCATGTGCACATGGCTCACAGGAGAAAAAGAAATAATTTTTAAAACACAAGTAGTAAAAATTTTGGACTCTGGGAGAAGGCGAGGGTGGGATGTTTCAAGAGAACAGCATTGAAACATGTATATTATCTAGGGTGAAACACATCACCAGCCCAGGTTGGATGCATGAGACAAGTGCTCGGGCCTGGTGCACTGGGAAGACCCAGAGGGATCGGGTGGAGAGGGAGGTGGGAGGGGGGACTGGGATGGGGAATACATGTAAATCCATGGCTAATTCATTTCAATGTATGACAAAAACTAATGTAATGATGTAAAGTAATTAGCCTCCAACTAATAAAAATAAATGGGAAAAAAAAAATTTAAAAAAAAAAAAAAGAAAAGTTTAAAGACTGCTAATTAAATGTATATTTTCATTATAAGAGATTAATTATAGAATAGATGAAAATTCTAGATAAAATATTAAAAATGAAATTTGACAGTTAATTAAAATAAAGTACTGTGATCAACTTCAATTCATAACAGAAGCAGAAGAATGTCACAGTATCAGAAAATATTGACATCATTCACCTCATTAAGATTTAGGAGAAATAAGTATGATAATCACAGAAGAACATGAGGTTAAGATACAGAAAAAAATTATTATATGGGGCAAATACATGTTCACACCCAAAATAACTAACTTGGTCCCCTCTCTCACACCATACACAAAAACTGATTCAAACTGAGTCATGAACCTAAGTGGAAGAGTAAAGCTACAAAACTCTTAGAAGAAAATATAAGAGTAAATCACAATCTTTCATTAACAGCAAAAGGTATAAGATTGAAAATCACAGTTAATCAAAACTAAAAACATTTGTCCTTCAAATAATACCATCAAGAAGGTGAAAAGACAACTCATAGAATAGGGAAATT
Source organism: Odocoileus virginianus (assembly GCF_023699985.2). Classification (NCBI taxonomy): domain Eukaryota; kingdom Metazoa; phylum Chordata; class Mammalia; order Artiodactyla; family Cervidae; genus Odocoileus; species Odocoileus virginianus. The sequence goes on from NC_069680.1 coordinate 71,679,004, forward strand.
ATTTGCAAATCATGTATGTAATGAGATAATTATATCCATATTTATTTTAAAATATTATAACGCAATAATTTTAAAAAACAGCAATCAATTTAAAAATGGGCAAAATATTTGAGTAGACACTTCTCTAAAGAAGATTTTAAAATGACAAAGACATCCATTTGTCATTCATCTCCAATGACAGAGGCACCACTGGAGAAAAAAATAAAGTGAGATACTGCATCACAAACAGTAGGATGGCCATAATCAAAAAGATGATAATAAATTTAGACAAGGATTGGGAGCAATTATAACCCTTATACACTGTTGGTGGGAATGTAAAATGGTACAGCCCTTTGGAAAACAGTTCAGCCATTCCTCAAATTGTTTAACCTTGAGTTACCACGTTGTTGTCATTGAGTTGCTAAGTTCTATCTGTCTCTTGTGCAACCCCATGGACTGCAGCCCGCCAGGCTCCTTTGTCCATAGGCTTTCCAGGCAAGAATACTGGAGTGGGTTGCCCCTTCCTTCTCCAGGAGATCCTCCTGACCCAGAGATCGAACCCACATCTCCTGCTTGGCAGACAGAGTCTTCACTATATGACCTACAAATTCCACCCGTAAGTCTCTACTCAAGAGAAATAAAGAGGGACATCCCTGGTGGTCCAGTGGTTAAGAATCAGCCTACCAATACCGGGGGCACAGATTTGATCTGTGGTCCAGGAATATTCCATGCCAGGCCACTGAAGCCTGGCAGCCTATCTCTGCAACAAGAGCCATGGCAATAGAAGTCTGTGCACTGCAAATAGAGAGAAGTCACTGCTTGCGCAACTAGAGAAAACCCACACACAGCAACAAAGACCCAGCACAGCCATAAAAATAAATTAATTAAAAAAGAGAAATGAAGGTATAGCGCCACATAAAAACTCATACTCAAAATTCCATCAATAGATGAATTAATGAGTACACAACATGTGGCATGTCCATATAATGAAATTTATTTCATAATAACAGAGAATGAAGTCAATATCACTAAGACATGGATGGATAGCAAAAACATAAACTGTTTATGCTAGGAGAAAGAAGCCTGTCACAAAACTACTGCGCATTAAGTGGTACTGTTGATATGAAACATCCAGAATAGACACATTTGGAGAGACAGAAAATATATTAGTGGCTGCTTAGAACCCAGTGGGAATTTGGGGGGGGAAGAGCAAGAGCTTGTTTAATTTACACAAATTAAAGTGCTCATTAATGGGTACAAGATAAAAATGATCAAAAATGACTGTGGCAATGATTATACTACTCTGTGACTATATTAAAAAGCATTAAAAATCACTCTGAAGGAATGAACTTTATGGCATTAAATTATATATCAGTAAAACTGTTTATTTTTTAATTAAGATCTATTTTGAGACATTTGTTTCACAGATAGTACTTATTAAGAATTCTTGCTATAAGACACCGAAAATGACCATCAGTGGTATTTATACTTGACCAAACTTCTAGCTACAATAATAAATTATATAATTAAAGAAGGCCAGGATTGGATATATACATATATATAAAATAATACTTATGAACCACTTACAATTGAAAAATATTCTCAGATGAATAGGAAAGAAGAGCAATTCCTCATTCTGATAAACTATATCTTGCAAAACTTTGCAAACCTCCTGTTGTTGTCAAAAAGAACATCAATGGAGGGATAGATAAATGTGTTATGTTCAGAGAGTGAACATATCAGGGTTTCCCTGATAGCACAGTTGGTAAAGAATCTGCCTGCAGTGCAGGAGACCCCAGTTCAATTCCTGGGCTGGGAAGATCCCCTGGAGAAGGGAAAGGCTACCCATGTTAGTATTCTGGCCTGGAGAATTCTATGGACTGTATGGTCCACGGGGTTGCAGAGATTTGGACACAAATGAGTGACCTTCACTTTCACTTTTTTTTACTTTCAGAGAATGAATAAACCTAACAATTAAATATTTAAAATAAAACTATTATACTAACTTGAATTCATGTAGAAAAATAAGATTAAGTGTAAAAGGGAAGTTATGCAAATTTTATAAATCAATACACAGACACAGGCATGTTCTTTAAGGATAAAAAATATATAGCAATAGTTTAGAACTTGGACCAAAATTATGCAAAACAAGTATACAACAGTGTCTGCTTTTAAGGAAAATAAAAACTAAAAAGAATAACTGAGAAACTTTAGATTTATTTGCATGTTCTATTTAATTTAAAAAATTTAAGCTACACAAATAAAAAAGTCAGCATTAATCAATTTCTTCAGTGAATACATGGGTATATGCTATTATCTGTAGTTTATTGGGGTTAAAGGGGGCTTCCCTGGTGGCTCAGATGGTAAAGAATATGCCTCCAATGCAGGAGACCCGGGTACTATCCATGGGTTGGGAAAAGCCCCAGAGAAGGGAATGGCTATCCATTCCACTATTCTTACCCAGAGAATTCCATGGACAGAGGAGCCTGGCAGGTTACAGTCCACGGGGTCTCAAAGAGTTGGAAAGGACTTACGCAACTGAGCAGGCAGTGAAATTAAGTGGTTCAATGTGGCGTTCTCCTCGTCTATTCATTCAAATCATGCTTGTCTTTGCTCCTTACCCTTGCATACTATTATTGTTCTTTTAGGATGTTCTCCATTTATTTCCCCAATCTCTACTGTTTTGTTTGGAGGAAAAAATATCTGAGCCCTGAGTCTATCCCATCATATCGTATTTTCCCAACAACACTACTTGAAGCAAAAACATTTTGATGCTTGTGGCATATGTAGACTCTTTTAAAAAAATGATATAATGCAATAAATCATTTTAATAGTACTTAGCTTATAATAAGCAACCAATAAAAGCTTGTTGCTATTACTTTATGAATTGCTTGAGTGAAGATCAGGGAGAGAGGGGAAAGATATTCCATGTAGTTCAAGTTTCTTCTAATAGAGAACTGAATAGGTTATTTTAAAGTAGCATCTCATACATAATATTGTTTAAAGTAACATTTCATTATATTGCTCATGTGTCTTAAGCCTAAAATCCCTACAAGTTAATTCATTTTAAAATGCAGATAATGGAATCCTTATTTCATATTCTTGTCTGGAGAATTCTTGATTAAATAAATGTAGATACACCATTGTGAACTTTCCATCATAATGGGAGGAAAACCTTATACTCTGCCTTTACTTTATGGAGGATGGAAAAGTAAGAAAGTAACTGGTTCCTAAATATATTTGGATTTAGGAATAATGTAAGTAATTCATACTTGGACAGAAATTTAGTGTTAAAGAATGCCAGCATGTATTAACCTCTAATTGAATAGATAAAATACAGAGGAGGACATAAACCTCAATCTCCTGGTACTTTCCATTACATCTTGGCTCCAAATCTATTTCCTTCTTTCATTATCAAAAGAAACTAAAATGATTTTCTAAATTCTACAAAGATTCAGGCTATAGTGTTCCTACTGTTTTGCATTTACCCATTAAAGCAGTATATTGTGGATACTTATTAAGCAAATGAGGATCTTCCTAGGCGGTGCTAGTGGTAAAGAATATGCCTGCTAATGCAAAAAAATACAGGAGACATGGATTCAATCTCCAGTCCGGAAGATCCCCTGGAGCGGGGCATAGCAACTCACTCCAGTATTCCTGTCTGGAGAATCCCAAGAACAGAGGACCTTGCCAGGCTACAGTCCATAGGGTCGCAAAGAGTTGGACAGGACTGAAGCGACTTGGCATGCACACAGCATTAGGTAAATTAATGGCAAAATAAAAATTTTCCAAGATTTTTAGTTAAGTTTAACATTCGTATCCTTTTAAAATGCAACTCTGTTCTGTGAGTTGAAAAACCTCGCTGAAACATCAGCAACTCTGCTAGACGTTCCTAGAGAAGAGATTCTAGAAAATACACTCAGCTCTGCACAATCACATCCAATTCTATTGCTGTCCAACTGCTGTGTGTTGAAAATAAAATTTCAGTCTGTTATTAACATATCTTCAAAAGCAAAGATATTCTGCATATGGTTAGGTATATTGGCATCTAAAGTCAAATCATCCAAGAAAAGTTCCAGTTACTGCTGAGTCTTGTTGTCAAAGTCCATTAAAAGTCATTATATAACATTATCTAAATATCTAAAGTAAATGGAATTAAATTACATGCCAAGAAACAGAAGAGATTTGATTACTCATTTTTATGACTCACCTACCCAAATGCCTACCTATTACTTCTAAGATTCCTTTACATCTTCCCTTTTATCTCTAAACCAAAGATATATAAATATATATGTGTATACATATAAATATATATATATTTAGATTTATGATGAAGTACAAAACAAAAGGTTATTGAAGGTAAACGCCTTTCTCTGCCTTTTGTTCTATAAACTTGAGTTCCTGCATGAAATTACATAAGGCCAGGGAGGTGGTGAGAGATAGAACCCTTGAGGTGAAGTCAGGCTAACCCAGATGGGAAAAGAGAATTGCTGTGGTCCTTGCACAGGAGGAACCAGAGATCCACAAACAGGAGGGTGGTGCACACACTCCTGCACAGGCCAGAGGAAGGTACAGCTGCATGGGTATCCAGGGAGATAACAGCCTCAGAGCAACCTAGGAGCCGCAGAGTGCTGTCCTCATAATTCTTATTAATTATGTAGGCATAGAATACCCTATGCGTGTCCAAGAGAGTTAAAAAAAAATCAATCATTCATGTTAAGCCAAAGCTAACAACGCTTGCGAATAATTATTTTAAAAGTGAATTTATGGTTGGGTTATGTGTGGGAAAGAGAAATGATTAGTAGAAAAGGAATAGGATTGTGCAATACAGTCATAGAAAAGAGAGAGAAAATTGAGGGAAAGCCCAGCCAAACAGACACCTGAGCTCAGGTGTGTGTCACGAGGCCTGACTGAGCCAGGTGGGTGTATTTTGTTGAGGTCTAGTGGACCATGGTGGGGCAATCATGGAGTAGCTTGGCATGGCAAAGTAAGACTCCCAATCCCTGTGTGCATGGAGAATTTCCAGATACAGGCTCTACTAAAAAGGTTAAATTACATTATTCCAACCTCTTTTTTCACATGGAGCATACAATATACTTTGAATTTTTGAACTATAGAGTGACTAGGAGGTAGGTAGGTAGGTAGGTAGAAAGAAAGACAATCAGTACAACAAAATATTAAAACTACGAGGGCAAAAGAACCCCTCAAAGAATCATTTTACCTGTATCCTATCCAAATGGCCTTGCTGAAACCATCTTATATTTTCAGTTCTTTGAAAGCCCGTCTGTCTCACTGGGTGGGGGAGGTTTTTCTTGACCTCCTCCGGCTACATTTGATAAGGAAAGCAGTGTTGGCATCCTGGAATCAACTTAAGAGAAGCTTAAAGAAGCTCTGAGGCATTTCTCTTTTCAGCTCTAAAAATACTCTCTATTAAACCTGTTCAATTTCCTAAATCATATTGCCCTTGTCTCTTCTTCCCTGTCAAAGCTACCCTTTATCAGTAAAATCACTTGCTTGGGAACTGGCAGCTGAAAACTAGAAATGCAGGATTCTAAGCCCTATTAATGCTGGAGCAGCCAGAAGTTTAATAAATATCTGTCGTTTTAACTTTGTTCTGTGGTTCTCAACATGTCAGACTTATGGAAAAAAATGGTGGAATGGAATTTTTATCCTAGACAAGTATGATGTATACTACAGATATTATGGAAGTACAATATTCTTGGTTTGATGTTGTGTGTAAAATTCCAGTTAGCTTTGTAAAGTCTGACCTAAAATATACCTCAGTCAAACATGACCATCAACATAGCATCAAGAGTGCACCATTTCATATAGAATTTGGAAACATAAAGACCTCAACTGATTTTTCACTTTGGTTTCTACCTCTTTATTGTAAATAAGAAAATGACATTTAATAATTATTAATTTGTGAAAGTTTAAATAAAAATGAAGAACAACAAACTTAAATGAAAAGAAAGAAAAATAAATACCACTTACCTATTGCCTTTGGAAGCAGTGTGAATATTTCAAAATTATTTTAAAAATCATTGTTGTTGTTTAGTTGCTAAGTCGTCTGACTCCTTCCCACCTCATGGACTGTAGCACAGCAAGCTTCCCTGTCCTTCACTATCTCCCACAGTTTGTTCAAACTCATGTCCATTGAGTCAGTGATGCCATCCTACCATCTCATCCTCTGTCTTTTCCCTTTCCTGCTGCCCTCGGTCTTTCCCAGTATCAGGGTCTTCTCCAGTAAGTCGGCTCTTCACATCAGATACCCCAAAGAACTGGAGCTTCAGCTTTAGGATCAGTCCTTCCAATAAGTATTCAGTGTTGATTTCCTCTAGGATTGACTGGTTCGATCTCCTTGCAGTTCAAGGGACTCTCAAGGGTCTTCACCAACACCACAGGTCAAAAGCATCAATTCTTCAGCATTCAGCCTTCTTTATGGTCCAACTCTCACATCTATACATGACTACTGGAAAATTCATAGCTTTGCTATATGGGTCTTTGTCAGCAAAGTGATGCCTTGCTTTTTAATACGCTGCCTAGGTTTGTCATAGCTTTCTTTCTAAGGAGCAAGCATCTTTTCATTTCATGACTTCAGTCACTGTCTGCTGTGATAATGGAGCCCAAGGAAATAAAATCTGTCACTATTTCCACTTCCCCCCCTTTTATCTGCCACAAAGTGGTGGGACTGGAAACCATGATCTTAATTTTTTGAATGCTGAGTTTTAAGCCAGCCTTTTTGCTCTCTTCTATCACTCTCATCAAAGGGCTCTCTAGTTCCTCTTTGCTTTCTGCCATTAGAGTAGTGTCATCTGTATATCTGAGGTCACCAGTATTTCTCCCGGCAATCTTGATTCCAGCCTGTGATTCATCCAGTGTCGCATTTCACATGATGTACTCTGCATATAAGTTAAATAAGGAGGATGACAATATACAGCCTTGTCATACTCCTTTCCCAATTTTGAACCAGTCTGTTGTTTCATGTCCGGTTCTGACTGTTGCTTCTTGACCCGCATACTGGTTCCTTAGGAGACAGGTAGGGTGATCTGGTGTTCCCATCTTTTTGAAGGATTTTCCATAGTTAACCATGATCCACATAGTCAAAGGCTTTAGCGTAGTCAATGAAGCAGGAGAAGATGTTTTTCTGGAATCATTACATACATGAATTTCAAACTATTAAAAAGTTAGTATATTGGAAGTATACAAAAGATTAAGGGGTGCTCATTGCTAGCTGGTGAAATTGCAGTTTATAAATAATTGCAAATTGTTATTTGCAAAAATATAAATATTATTGCAAATATTAATTACAGTAATATAAATTATTCTTTATATTTTATAGTATTTTTTAAAAATTACTGTTAGTAAGTAAATAAAATCTGTGATCAGAAAGCAATGCAAAACAAAAAATATACCTAATAGGTGATGAAAAGGCATTTGAGTGGGCTTTAAAGACAATATTCTATTTCTTAATTGGGTAACCAATTATACGTGAGTATTTATTCCTGTTATACTGATGATAATTTTTATGATTTACATATATTACTCAAAGTTCTTGAATCAATTAGTAATATTTTGGGAAAAAGTCATTTCATGAAAGTCATCATTCTAAGAATAAACCTCTTGCAAAAATAGAAAAAGCAGACTCCCTGGTGATCCAATGGCTAAGGCTCCACGCTCCCATTGCAAGGGGCCCAGGTTCGATCTCTGGTCAGGGAACTAGATCCCACGTAGCACACTAGAGTTTGCATGCCACAACTAAAGATCCCACATGCCAGAACTAAGACCCAGTGTAGCCAAATAAATAATAAATATTAAAAAAAACTATATGTCTTTAAAGGTACTATTAAAATTAATATAATGAGTATTATCTTTAAGATCAAATGTTATTAAGAATTATAGCTAATAGTATTGTACTGCACATTACAATTGCTAAGAGAGTAGATATTAAAAGTCCTCATCACAAGAAAAAATATTTCCTTTGGTAACTATGTATGGTGTTAGATGTTAACTAGACATTATGGTGGTCACTTTGCAATACTTAGAAATGATGAGTCATTGTGTTGTACACCTTAAAGTATATACCTCAATAAAAAAATAAAAATTTAAAAAATTATAAATAACACAATCTCTCAAGCCAAAAGCAAGTAATGAAGAGCAAACAACAATGGTTATTCTCTTCATTAACAGAAAAGTATACATACTGAAAAGATAATGGAAATTTTTCATTACTGAAGATGCTGTGAATGGATATTTTAGAAATTTGAGAGAATTAGTTGAAAAACTCTTGCAATAGAAAATCAGTAAGAAAACTCAATAAGCTGATTGATTAAAATTTTAATATCATAGCTATTATGAGACCTCTCTGAGGTACAACTTTTAATTTGAATCAGAATCTAAATAACAAAAACTACATTTTTGAATTGTCTAATCGAGTTCTTAAATCTCTTAATTTACAGATCTCTTCAGAATGAAAATTCTCTAGCAATTTTAAAAATTCTGTAGAGACTGTAAACCGTTTATATAAAATGTTATTTGATATGTTCCTCTGTGTATTTGTTTCCTCTAATACTTGGGCTTAGAGGTTTAACCTGACTCAGTTTTGGTATTTGTGAGAGGGTAAAAACACTTCATATTTATAGCTAGTGTTGTATTCCTCCATCAAGGCATATATAATGTCTAGTTATCTCTCTTTTTGTGATAACAGCTACCATTAAGAAATAAAGCTTAGGTCTATGAATAATTGATTAAGTGTGGCAAAATAGTAATAAGCCAGTTAAATCATTTTTTCTCCATAATGTTTTTATAAATAAAAATTTCTTCTCAATTTCTATTTATTAATCTACTGGTATATATATATATATATATATATATATATTTTTTTTTTTTTTTTGGCTGTGCTGGGTCTTCGCTGCTGCGCAGGCTACTTTCTAGGTGCTGTGTGCGGGCTTCTCATTGCGATGGCTTCCTTTGCTGCAGGGCACAGGCCCTAGGACACATGGGCTCAGTGCTGTGGCTACAGGGCTCTAGAGTGTGGGCCCAGCAGTTGTGGCTCATGGGCTTAGCTGCTCTGCATCGTGTGGGATCCTCTTGGATTAGAGATCGAACCCGTGTGTCCTGCACTGGCAGTGGATTCTCCACCACCGAGCCACCTGGGAAGCCCTGCTGGTATATTTTTAACCGAAAAAAATAGACATGTGTTTCATTCTTGCCCATTAATTATCTGCTTGTAAAATAATAACTTAGTTCTCCAGCATCCTCCCAAACTGACCAATTTATTTTCTTTAATTTACATATGATAACATTACTTTTCCAAACTCTAATGTATTGGATGCATAATTCCTAATATTCTTAATATGAGTTAATAGCTAAATTTCCCATTTCATGTCTTATTTTTTTCTTTTAATATGCTGTATTTAAGTGTCTGCTATTATTTATTGAACTAAAGTATAATTATGAAAGCTTCACCAAAGTAGATTTAGGAAATATATTAATGCTAATTGTTTTCAAGATTTAATTAATAAAAGTAATGATGAAATGAAAATGATTTAACACAACTCTCTCCGGTCATTTTTCAAGACTTTTTTTAAAGAGTAAATTGGAGAAGAGTTTGTTTCTGAATCAAATAGTATAAGTAATTTATGACAAATCCAGTATTAAAAAAAAACTTTCCTTAAGAAAGTATTTACTACTTTTAGTTGTTAGCTGTAGGGCTCAGGTATTCCATGTTTCCCAGTACCAGTTTCTAATTATTGTCTTTATGACATGGCTTTTTGCAGAAATGTCCTATGCTTCTTCATGAGCCTTGCCAATGGAAAGGTAGCTATAGAGGAACCATCCCCAGATCAGATACAAGTGAAGAAGCAAAAATAGTAGAATGTTATTAATCGGAGTGGAAATAACTAGCTCATCTAAAACAGGTACTTAATTCTCCACAGTGTATAAAAGGGTATATGTCTTTCCCTAGATCTCTATCTGCATACAGCTCACAATATAAGGTTCTTCTCGCATGGCTCACTACAGTTTTGTCCATGATTAAACCAAGCACTGGATAAATCCACTGGCACTGACACAAAGTGCTCAGCGCCTACAGACAGACAAGAGCGAGGATAGATTGTCTTTTTCTACATATTTTAAACCCCTTGTAAGTAGTCATTCTCTAGCACACTTTATCAGTAATTATCCCAGTAGAAAGCAGATGACAGAATCAAATTAGATACTTAAAGAGTGTCTAATAAAAAGCCTGTGAGCATATGTGTAGTGGAGTTGTAGAGAAAACAAAAAGAAATGGTGCAACGTCCCAGGGCTCATGAGAGCAGAGACCTACTGTCATTTCCTAAACCTGAGGAAGTTTCCTTTTCTCAGTGATATGAGCTAATAATTCTGGAACTAATTTCCACATATACTAGAATTGGACAATCAGGTTTCTAAGAGTTGGAGGAAGGGAGTATATGGAAATGAGAAGATTAGAATTCTGAGTGTCTGCATACTCAGTCGCTCAGTGGTGTCCAACTCTTTGTGGCTCATGGACTGCAGCCTGTGGACTGCAGGCCTCCAGGCTCCCCCGTCCTTGACATTTTCCAGGCAGGACTACTGGAATGGGTTGCTATGTCCTCCTCCAGGGGATCTTCCCTACCCAGGGATCAAACCCATGACTTCTGCATCTCCTGCAATGGCAGGCAGATTCTTTACCACTGAGCCACCTAGGAAGCCCATAACTTCATGGTATTAGATTAGATGCAGAGTTACCAACATAAACTGATAGGCCTTCTATAAGTCTGTCTACTGAGAGGCCTAGAAGCAGCATCAAAAGAGCAATGAGCATAACTTGAACCATTGGAAGCAACTAGACCTCCACGGAAAAATGGTGAATTGTCTAGGGCTGAGCCACTAAAACCACAAGAAGCATCTCAAATGTTGTGTTGAGCCTCAAAGTAAGAAAATACTTAAAGAATGGTGTGACACAGCAATTCCATTACTGGGCATACACCCTAAGAAAACCATAACTGAAAAAGACACATATACTCAAAGGTTCACCACTGCAGCACTACCTACAAGAGCTAGGACAGTGAAGCAGCCTAGATGTCCACCGACAGATGAATGGATAAAATGTAGTGGTACATATATGCAAAGGAATAGTACTCAGCCATTAAAAGGTATAATGTTGAGTCAGTGAGGTGGATGAACCTAGAGCCTGTTATATCTAGTGAAGTAAGTCAGAAAGAGAAAAACAAATATCTATTAATGCATATATATATATATATATATATAAAATCTAGAAAATTGGTATTGTTGAACCTATTTGCAGAGTATAAACAGAGACTCAGACATAGAGAACAGACTTATGGACACCATGGAGGAAGAGGGTGGGATGAATTGAGAGTAGCTTTGAAAATATATGCATTACCATATGTAAAATAGATAGCTAAAGGGAAGTTGCTATATAACACAGGGAGCTCGACCTGGCGCTATGCGACAACCTAGAGGGTGAGATGAGATGGGAGGTGGGAGGGAGGTTCACAAGGGAAGAGACATATATCTACGGCTGATTCATGTTGATATATGGCAGGAGCCAACACAATATTGTAAAGCAATTACCCTGCAATTTAAAATAATTTTTTAAAAAATGAATGTGGAACATGTCAAGAGAATGTTAGAGTCAGTTTGAAGAGCCAAGACTCTGAGAATATGACTTGAAAATATATTTTATAGTAGATTATAACCCTGTTTTTAAAAATTAAAATGCCTGAGTCTAGCCTGATGTAAATAAATGACAAATAAATAAATATATGAGAAAAAAAGAAAAGAAAGAAAAGAAACTGTGAAGAAAATCACACAGCAGGAATCACGGCCTTTGCTACAAAGATGCAGTTCACCAGTGGTGACCGAGAAGGAAGAAAGCTGGAAAGCAAAGAATTGCCCATCAGACCTCTCTTCCACCGCCCTCCGCCCCACCAGTCTCCTGCTGGTGCCTCCCGCTGATGGCTCCTCACCAGACTAGAGGTCATGGCAGCACATCAGTGCAATCTGTGCAGGTCAGATTCCTGGAAGATAGGAAACACAATGACAAGATGGTTTGTGGACCCTTAGGAGCTAAAAACGTTGATCCAGCAAACTCTTTGATGTGGTTGCCACAAACGCTTTTCCAAAACTGCTATTTTAGCTATTTTTGTTTGCTCTAATCATGTCTAATTCTGCAAACCCCATGGACTGTAGCCTGCCAGGGTCCTCTGTTCATAGATTCTTGAAGTAAGAATACTGGTGTGGATTGCCATGCCCTTTTCAGGGGATCTTCCCGACCCAGAGATCGAACCCACATCTTTTATGTCTCCTGCATTGGCTGACAGGTTCTTTATCATTAGCACCACTTAGGAAGTCCATTTATTAAATAATTATTGCCAAAAAGACAGAACTTCATGAAAACCAAACTCTTCACAGCTTGTTCCTAGCCTGTCTTTTTAAGCTTTTCTCCACCACTGCCTCTCTCATAAACTAAACTCCAGTCTAATCAGACTATGTGATGTTTTTGAAGCCACTCACTTACAGCATTATGGCTTTATCTACCTAAGTTTCCCCTTGCTTGGAGTATTCTTTCTCACTTATTAACACAAAATTTCCTAGGAATCCTTAAAGGTCTGGGTCAAATATAACCTCATTTCTTTTCTTTCCAAACATCATTTCTTGTTCAGTCACTACATCATATAGAACACTGCAACCCCATGGACTACAACATGCCAGGCTTCCTTGTCTTTCGCCATCTCCCAGAGTTTGCTCAAACTCATGTCCATTGAGTTAGGGATGCCATCCAACAAGTAAAATTTTACTCCACTTTTATTTAAAGGTAATTGATGAGAGATTTGTGCTTCAATAATCCTATTCCAAAATCAATTATCAACATATACCATGTAATGTATTATTTTTTTCTTTTACCTCTTTCTCAGCTAAACCAAGATCTTTGTATTTTTGCCCTATTCCTGATATAAAATTCAGGAACTTTATAAATAGTTGTTGAGATGAATGCATGATGACTCAAGTTGCATAGAAATCTGATTTTCACACTACTCTTCATGAAACTCTACATTCAGTCACTATTTCTAAGAGTCAATTCCTCAAATCACCAGGCACCTTCATCACCACACAGCTAATTCAACCAAATCACCAGCTCTTATATTATATTTACTTTATATACAATATTTTCTTTGAGCAAAAATTCCACTGCTAAAACATTTTGAAAAAGTATTAAGACATCACAGAATATTTTAAGAATATCTTGCATTTATAGAACTGACATTGAAAATTACATATACATTTGGCCCATGTATCTGCAGTTAGTGGAATCTGTAGATAATGGAACCTGCAGATAAGGAGGGCAAATATCCAAGGATGATATAGATAGATAGATACATACATACATACATAATTAGATTTGATTATAAAATAGCATCATATAGGAGGAATGACTTGGTTTTTATGTCCTCCTTTTATAAAAAATGAAGATTCAAAAAAGTTAAATAACTTGCTCAACATCAAATATCTTGCAATGAGGCAGGACAAAGTGTCCATGATTAATAGTATTCTCTTTTAAGGAGTTTATAAAAACAAAGGAGGAAATGTCAATAAACAGACTCTCCTAATAATGGCTGAAATTCCCTGTGTTGTACAATATACCCTTTTTGTCTATTCATAGTAGTTTATATCTTTTAATTCCATATTCATAGTTTACCTCTCCCCCATCTCTCTCCCAGCTGAATCCACTAGTTTGTTTTCTGTATTGGTGAGTTTGCTTCTGTTTCACTATATAAATTTGACTTTTACTTTTTAGATTTCACATATAAGTGATAATGTACAGTATTTGCCTCTGTCTGGCTTGCATAACTATTATTTTGCAGTAACTTTAAATGGAATATAATCTATAAAAAATACTGAATCACTGTTGTACATCTGAAGATAACAGAATTCTATAAATCAACTATGCTTCAAAAAAATTACATAGGGGAAAAAGAGAGAGTCTCTCTTGGCAAAGATCTTGGAAAAAATTCAAACCTTCTGAATTTAACACTGGAAAGTCTACATCAAACCCCCTGTTCTCCCTAGAGAAGCATCAACAAAAATTACCAATTTGCTTGTGAAAAGGGAGGACAATTTTCTCTTGATGTGCTTTCTTTCCTTCTTTTCGGTCAAGCAAGTGATCCTTTTCTGTACAAGGAATGTCATCCTGTTAGCCTGAGGAGATTAATGCAAGTCTTAAATGAGAGCGATCTGTTTTTTCTTCACTGGCCAGGTCTGGCTGAGGAAATGAATTGCTGCCAATTTTTTGCACAAGAGAAATGCTGCTCTTACTAGAATTACTAAATTAAATTGGAGATTTCCTCACATTAACTCCTCAGTGATTGCTACTACAAGAAGTATTTTATTTTGGCAACTTTTGTTATAGGAAACAGAAATTCAAACTGGTTCCAAGAGGAGGCTAGTTAGTTACAAATACATGAAAGATGTGACTTTCATGGAAATCTAAGAACAGAAACATTGCAGGAGGAATTTGAACACCTGTAACTTGTAGGAGAGTCTAGACATGGGTTAGTGACAGGCACCTCAGTGGTAAAAGGAGTCACAAGGTTTCAGTTGAAGTAATTGGCCATGAACATGAACACAGTTATGCTTTGTATGTCTGTTTATTTCCAGTCTACTAATCACTCCATATTTTTAATATTTCCTAACTTAAATTCTCAAGACAGCCAGACCTGCTAGTCTACAGTTGTGTTTCTTAACATTTAATATGGATACAGAGCAACTGGGAATCTTGTTAAAATGCAGATTGATTCAGGAGGTCTTGGGTAAGGCCTGAGATTTTGCATGCCTGACTAACTATCTGGTGATGCCAGAGATGCTTGTCTACAGATCATGGTATGTGTGCAAGGTAGAGAATCTTGCCAAGTCAGGAAATAGGTGTACTAGGCCAGTTCAGGGGTGTGACTACCTTTAGGTCTTGTGGCTATGATTTCTCCAATTACTTGGGGCCAGAGTTTTGGGATAGGTTGCTCATTGTATCAAATACACAGGGACTGTGAGAGGGGAAGCTTACCAAGAAACAGACTAGGATTAAGGTGGCACTTAATGCATCCAGTAAGCAGTTACTTTCCACTGAGCATTGGATTTAGTTCAGTAACTTTATTCACTGGTGAGTATCATACGTGAAGATCAAAAGAAAGCCAGACACTCAGAGACTCCCTACTCACCATATTACTTCTTGCTTTAATTTCAAGACATGAAGAAGTGACCTCATTTTCTCATAGCCTACTTACAGTGGGGAGAATTGTACTCACTAGTAATTTCACTAAAAAATGTGTTCCTCTTAAAAGCAACAATCTTGGTAATTGGTATGTATTAACCATAGTTGTGGTCTCAGATATTTTTTCTTCATGTTGTGGAAAAATTTAGAAACTGGGATTTTTAATGCAAATTCTCTATCCTGAAAATGGAGTGATCATTCTAGAATACACCCTGTATTGGATCACCATTGTTGATGATTTAACTCTAGAATAAAGACCAGGTTCTTCTGCTCTTGGGATTCTTCAGAATCTGATTTCAGTGTATCTTTCTGTATCATCTCCTATCACATTGAAGCAAGTCATATTCTGTGTCATGCTGTGTCATACCTATTTATTTGCTATTACTTATCTCAGAGAACATTTGAGACTCTATGATTTTTAGTCCAGGTCTTTTTACCTAGAAGCTGGTTCCTTATATATTTGCAGCTCCTATTTCTGCCCATCCTCTGATGATTCCATTCACAGTTAGTTATATCATATTCTTTGTTCCAACAGCCTAAAATAACACTTAATACAGTATATTTGTTTATGCATGTCTACTATAAAGAGCCTCTTGATAAAAGTGAAGGAGGAGCATGAAAGAGCTGGCTTAAAACTAAATATTAAAAAACTAAGACCATGGCATCCAGCTCCATTATTTCATGGCAAATAGAAGGGGAAAAGTTGGAAGTAGTGAGAAATTTCCACTTCTTGGGCTCTAAAATTACTGCAGATGGTGACTGCAGCCATGAAACTAGAAGATGATTGCTTTCTGGCAGGAAAACTATGACAAACCTAGACAGTGTGTTGAAAAGAAGAGACATTACTCTGCCAACAAATGTCCTTTAGTTAAGGCTATGGTCTTCCCAGTAGTCATGTACAGTTGTGACAGCTAGACCATAAAGAAGGCAGAGTGCCAAAGAATTGATGTTTTGAACTGTGGTGCTGGAGAAGACTCCTGAATCACCCTTGGACAGCAAGGAGATCAAACAAGTCAATCTTAAGGAAAATCAACCCTGAATACTCATTGGAAGGACTGATGGTGAGGCTGAAGCTCCAGTATTTTGGTCATCTTATGTGAACAGCTGACTTATTGGAAAAGTCCCTGATTCTGGGAAAGATTGAGGGCAGAAGGAAAAAAGGGTGTAGAGGATGAGATGGCTGGATGGCATCACTGATGCAATGAACATGAACTTGGGCAAACTTTGGGAGTTGGTGAGGCCTGGTATGCTGCAATCCATGGGGTCTCAACAACACTATAAAAATTATTTTAAATATTTTATCTTTATAGATCAAACCAGTCAATCCTAAAGGAAACCAGTCCTGAATATTCACAGGAAGGACTGATGCTGAAGCTGAAACTCCAATACTTTGGCCACCTGATGCACAGAGCTGACTCATTGGAAAAGACCCTGATGCTAGGAAAGAATGGAGGCAGGAGGAGAAGGGGGTGACAGAGGATGAGATGATTGGATAGCATCACCTCCTCAGTGAACATGAATTTGAGCAAACTCTGGCATGCCACAGTCCATGGGGTTGCAAAGAGGTGGACACAACTTAGTGATGAAACAAAAACAATAATCTTCATAGATGAGCAATGTTTTATTAAATAAAGGGAATGAAGGAATCAGTTGGTCTGCAGAGGTAGAGTTTAAGATGCAGCAGTTGAGGGCATCTGAGTGGGGGTGGGGGTGTGAAAGCAGGGGAAGAAACAAGTAAATAACAAGAGGTAAACCATAGCTGAGCCACTCACCCCATACCCAGTGAATGGACTTGCACAAGTATTTCTGCCATTTGCTTCTCACTTGACTCTCTGCTGGGTCTGTTTGTTTTCAGCAAGTTAGAATGATTTTTAAACCCTGAGTTCACAGCTGCTGGAATATTTACTTCTTCTAAACGAAACCACTCTTTTTTCTTCATAATTCAGGATTTTGGTGCTACAACAGCCGCTGAACTGAAAGTCAACACCAAAAGGTGACTCATGGAAATGGCAGGGAAAGTAAATCAAATATTAAATAAAGCCAGTTCCTTCACTCTCCCAAACTGATTATTGTTCCTTAGAAGATAAAATATTTAATCCTCCCTAGAGCTATGGAATCCAGGGGCTCTTATTACCGAACAGCTTTATTGCAACAGGTTAGATGTGTTCATCTTAGCACTTTATAAGTTTGCCTGGAAAACATTTATACTCATGAAGTCATTTGGCTGAGCTTTATTGGCTTATATTTATTCCAGAGAAAAGCAATTTATTTTTCTTTGCAGAAGTAGCTCAGTGCTTTCCTGTTTTCTCATGCCATCCTTGATTTTAAGTGATTACAGCTTTGACCATCTGACCCAGAGATTTTATATATGTATGCTTCCCTTTTGCTCCAGAGGGCATGATGTGAACATATTTACTATGTAACATGTAGTCTATTACTATAAAGAATAGTTTATTCTATTCAGCTCAAAGACATGTTAATAGACATTATGAGTTAATAGCAGAGAGAGAGAGAGAGAGGTATATGAGTGTTGAGTTTCCTTTTGGATAGTTTGTCGTTATTTCAAAAGATCAATCTCTTTCCCCTGGGGGGTGGTACATATATATATAGGAGAAAAGAGAAAGTTTTGAGAAGAGGAGAAGTGACCCAGGGGGGAAACATGGGAGAGAGTGGCTGCTTTGGCAGCTAGGGCCAGCCTACTTCTTCTCTTGTCTTGCTGGTGTCTCCTGGCAGCCTTTACAAGCTTAAACTCCATGGTGGTCTTAGACGCAATGTTTCTGAAGGCCCCGGAAATGGCTTATCCGCTTAGGTCAAACGTATTAAGAAACTTCAAAACATGTTGCACTCCCTCCATCTTTCACTGCATGTAGTCCCTTTGGCCCCAGGAGCTCTGCACACAAAATAGGAAGCATTTTTTCTGTAGTTCATACTGGCAACTGTTTGCATCCAGAACCTTAGATCTCCCAGTAGACTCTACCTGCTTGAAATCTTCATACTCTAAGCGAAGGAGAGTGCGCACCACTTTGCCTCTGGAAATTCTTTTATAATTGCCTCCGTTGCCCACCAGGTGAAATTTGAGCTGAATGTCTCCACTAAGTCTGTGGGTCCTATCTGCCACCAGAGGAAGAGGCTGGGTTCTTCCCACAGGGCACATTCTGCTGGTTGTATATATGTGACAGCTGTTCAGTATGGAAGGGATTTCCTGCCTGGGGCTCCACCATGGTGGGAAGTCACCTTGGAAAAGACCCTGATGCTGGAAAAGATTGGGAGCAAGAGGAGAAGGGGCAGCAGAGGAGGAAACGGTGGGATGGCATCACCAACTCAATGGACATAAGTTTGAGCAAGCTCCGGTAAATAGTGAAGGACAGGGAAGTCTGGTGTGCTGCAGTCAATGGTGATGCAAATAGTCAGACATGACGGAGCAACTGAACAACAACAGGGATATGACATGCTGATGCAACTGGGCAGAGGCACCTCCCCATTCCTTGCACGGGGAGGCCTGGCTGGGCTGCACCAAGAGGCCCCAGGACTTAGCCTGGCTCGGCTCTTTGCTTTCTGGCCGAGGCTGGCCCTCTCTAGATTTGAGGAATTCCTGTTTTGATTTCTGTTAGTAGCGAGATTGCTCTCTGTGGAGGTAATAGGAGTTATTTTCTTCTTCTCCAAGACAAGCAGGGAGGTGGCCAGCAAGTTGATTGTGCTGCCAGTTTTTTGTTCTGGCTCCTGCTCATTCTAAAGCTGCTGACTGCACTGCTCCTCTGAGAATTAGAGATGGGAGTGGATGGGAGTGGCAGGACCAGCATTATTGCTGAAACTCCACTGGTTGGCATTGGCAGAGACTATTCTCATGTGCAATGGGAAAGGAATGCTGCTGTTGGTTAGATTAGCAGAAGGCTGGGGCCTCAGAGTAATGGTACAGCCCTCCAATTCTGAGCTCGTATGTCCAGGAACAGATGGGTGGCCATCACCTTAGACTTCTGGCCCATCAGTGAGTCCTTGAGCTCTTCTTGTGTGTAATCTATTAACATCATCAACTCAGCCCTCTGGGGGTCTTTGTAGTCAGGGAGTAGTTCCACATAAGGTTTTAATTTCTCTTTATGACCCAGATTTATCCATGAATATTTCATAATTTGATCAAAAGTGACTCTCCTGGTGGGACTGAGAAAGAAATTTCTTAAGCAGGTTTTTACACTCCATGGACAAGTACAAGGGACTATGGCATGTTTCACTCCATAACTTCTCTCATGGCTCCTTGAGATCCAAAGGCAGGGATCAGATGACTCCTGCGTATAGGATAGCTCTCAGCCTTCACACACACCCCCTCACTTGGGTCTATCTTAAATTTTGCCCTGGAATAGTTCTGGGGCAGCAAAATTACTGCCACAAAAGTTGCGCAACTAGTTGCCAAAGGTGAATTTGTTGCTGATACCGAGGTCTACAATCCTGATTTCATGTCCACATCCAAGAGTAGGTTTTCTGCCTTTCAGTCTCAGTAAACAACCCACTTCTATTGGCAGTACTCACACACAGCAGATACTTTCTGGTGGAATTTTCTTCAAACTCATTTTCCTTTCATGTGCCATGAGCCTCTAGGTAATCTAACACATCTCTTCCACCAGCATATTCCATGATGAGGTAGATTCTCAGTCTTGAGATTAACTTGCTTTTCCTCTCTTGGGGAAAACAAACCCTGAATTTTCTGAAGTTTAATACTAAGCTTCATACTCACTGTCAATTCACTCTTAAAAATACATACCTTGAAATTTCATAAAAATAGAGCCTAGAAATTTCAAAATTTACCATGAGGTAACAGATTTATAATCCACTGATAAAAGTGTTTAGTTTCCTTCTAGTTCATTGTATCTGATAGTTTTTAAGGGATTTGTGAGGTGCACAAACATTCACTGTTGGTGGCTGTGTAAATACCTTTTGGTGGGGATTTTACAGTATCTATGAAATTAAAACATGCATATGCTTTTAACTTGCAGCTCCATTTTTACAAGTATATTATGCAGAAATGATTATATGGACAGAAAGATATGTGTGCAAGGATGATCATAGCAGCATTGTTTATAATAATGAAAAATATTTGTAATGATGAAAAATATAAGCTAAGATGAATGCCCATCCACAGAGAGGCAGGAAATGATCTATAATGCATTCATATTTTGCTTAATAGATTCTTATCTTTTTGTTCATCCAGATAACCTTTATCCTTGTGATATTTGTTTAGAGATGTAACAAGACAATAATTAAAAGCCAGTTCCTGCTCCCAACCACATAGTTTAAGCTGGAAATTGGCATATTTTAATTTCTCTGTCCTATAAGCCAATGTTGAATGTCCCTGACTTGGGTAATTGAACAAAGATATGACAGTCATAATCCCCCAGTCTTATACACATGCTGATTGATCCAGAGATGGATACCTAACCCAAACTGAATCAATTAAGAGTCATGTCATAGATTTTTGAAGTGCAACTAAGAAAAAGCACTGTGGGAACTTGTTGGTAGCCTCATTTCCCTTCCTGTAGAGGAGTTTTGTTTTGCAAATCCAGCTGACAATATGCAAGAATCTGAGTTTAGAGAAGAGTGTTCAGAATTTTGTTTTCAGGAAATACTGAGGCCCAACTCAATCTTCTGATCCTATGGTACAATCATTCAATCCTTCTTTGGAATTCATGACCAATAAATTTCCCCTTTAAATCTCCTTAAATTTCTCCTCAATCTTAAATAGATCAAATTAAGTTTATGTTTTGACATATTTGTGAGTAAAAAGGCATATTTCATAACAATATGAATAATTTGATATAATTTTTTTTATAAAACTTGTACATTATCTGTATATGAATCTAAAAATCATCATAGAAGAGACACAGCCAAGTACTGACACTGATTGCTGGTCTGGATGAAGCACAAGCTAGAATCAAGACTGCTGGGAGAAATATCGATAACTTCAGATATGCAGATGACACCACTCTAATGGCAGAAAGTGTAGAGAATCTAAAATGCCTTTTGATAAAGGTGAAAAAGGAGAGTGAAAAGATAGCTTAAAATTCAACATCCAAAAGATTAAGGTCATGGCATCCAGTCCCATCACTTCACGGCAAATAGATGAGGAAAAAGGGGAAGCAGTGACAGAATTTATTTTCTTGAGCTCCAAAATCACTGCAGACAATGACTGCCACCATGAAAGTAAAAGATGTTGCCTCCTTGGAAGAAAAGCTATGACAAACTTAGCATATTAGAAAGCAGAGACATCACTTCGCTGAATTAGGTCCATATAATCAAAGGTATCGGAGAATGCAATGGCACCCCACTCCAGTACTCTTGCCTGGAAAATCCCATGGACAGAGGAGCCTGGTAGGCTGCAGTCCATGGGGTTGCTAGGAGTCAGACACGACTGAGTGACTTCACTTTCACTTTTCACTTTCATGCATTGGAGAAGGAAATGGCAACCCACTCCAGTGTTCTTGCCTGGAGAATCCCAGGGACGGTGGAGTCTGGTGGGCTGCTGTCTATGGGATCGCACAGAGTCAGACACCACTGAAGCAACTTAGCAGCAGCAGCAGCAGCAGTCAAAGGTATGGTTTTTCCAGTAGTCATGTATGGATATGAGAGTTGGACCATAAAGAAAGCTGAGTGCCAAAGAATTGATGCTTTCAAACTGTGCTGTTGGAGAAGACTCTTGAGAGTCCCTTGTGCTGCAAGGAGATCCAACCAGTCCATCCTAAAAGAGATCAGTCCTGAATATTCTTGGAAGGACTGATGCTGAAGCTGAAGCTCCAATACTTTGGTCACCTGATGCGAAGAGCTGACTCATTGGAAAAGAACCTGATTCTGAGAAAGACTGAGAGCAGGAGAAGGGAACAACAGAGGATGAAATGGTTGGATGGCATCACTAGTCAGTGGACATGAGTTTGAGCAAACTCTGGGAAATACTGAAGCACAGGGAAGCCTGGCATGCTGCAGTCCATGGGGTCGCAAAGAGTCAGACACGATTTAGGACTGAACAACATCAAGCCTTGGAGTAGCGGGCAACAAGAGGAAGAACCTCTTTTGTTTTTTTTTTTTATTGTATACTTTTATATTGACTAGCATTTTAACAATTAACTGTATTAGTCTAATAGTTGAAAAATAATTTTAAAATCCCACCAACTAAAACCTTCAAGAAAGAATATATGAAGAAAAACAATCAAATGCCTTGCACCACTCACTCTCAAAAGTTGATACCATATGCACCTGCATTGGTTCCACTGTGAAGCCAGTAGAGAGTCCTGATTTATTATGATAGAAAGCCAGAGTTGTGGAGTGACTTCCCAACTCACAAATGCCTAATTTATGAACACCTGGCACATAAAGAGAAAGTTACTGGCCCAGTTCACTTGCCAGGAGACAGCATAGCTGAGTGAGAAACGCTTCAGCTTGGCATTTTGAATTACACCCTTCTGTTTACAAGCTGTGGAATACCGAGTGAGTTATTTTGCCTTTTTGCACCTCTGTTCCTCATCAATAAAATGTGCTAACAATGATTTTTAACTCGTTTGCTTTCTATGAAAGTTAGAAGAAACGGTGCATGACAAAACCCATCTCCTACAATGCACTCTATCCAGGCAAACGTCAGCCATCAAAAGGCAGTTTGTCCTCTAAGTGCTCAAGGTTTCACTGCATTTCCATTTTTTTTCTCTAATGGCAAGCTTGGTATCTGTTACCAGGTACAGAAAGCAAATCCCTTGGAATAATGATTTTCCTGTCATGGTGACAAATGTCAACATGTTAGAATCAATTTCTTCAGAATTAATCCTTGTCCCACATATCTGCAGATCATTTGATTGGAGTAGAGCTACCCTTACATTTATTAAGTTCATCACAATCAAAACAGAAAGCATGTTCTCCTTCATCTATGCCATTTCAAAAATAATAAGATGCATGCTATTTTTCACATACTACAAATTCCTGAATTCTGATATCCCTTAGAGTCGATAGTGTTTGAATATGCACCATCCAGGCAGCAGGTCAGTAGCTAACTGTGTGGTAGACTGTTACTGCCTGAAATGGGCAGGCTTGGCCATAACCATCCATTGTACAATAGTTTTTTGTGTGTTATTTATATTGCTAGTATGAGATGTATTGAGTTTAGCTGCCTTTTTTAATGTCCTCAAAAATAATATACTATGAGCAAGCAGCAAAACAGACAATACTGTATATTCAGTTACTGAACATAGCAGCATGATATATATTAAAACTCTATATATCTGAATATTAATACATCTAAAATAAAATCTCTACATCAGAGAACAGTGTGTTGGAAGTTGACTACACTGTGTCTTCCTTTGTTGTTTATAAAATAATAACACTAGGATATATGCTAACTTAAATTCAAATAGACATAGTAATTAACATCAAGAAACATGTGAACTTCTTTACCCTTGGGGTTTCCCAGTTCACACTGGCCTGTGGTCCTTCAACACAGAATCTACTGACCACAGCCTATACGCCAGGCCTATTGATTTTGATGGGCACTGTTTTTCTTCCACCAGAGGTCAAAGCTTTTCCTATAGCATCTTATCCAAAACAAAGCCCATTCTCCTACCATCATTTGCAGTGGCTGTACTTTCATTTCTAATCTGTATATTTTTGCTGTCATTATAATTAAACAGATTCAGTGATTGAGCTGAAGTCTGCTTTAGATACAAAGGCCTTTACAAGTGGACCCTGCCACTAAGACAGTTGACACTCGTGGAAGAATAAATTTACTTGCAGAAAGGATGCAACTTACTATGAGTTAGAAACTTCACGTAGTCCTCAGATAGCAATTAAACTCACAATGTACTGTTAATGTCAAGCCTCTAGCATTTGAGATAATACCAGCTTGGACACATAAGGTCAAACAAAGCACATAGGAAAAAGCTGAACAATACTATCCCTGGCTTCTGTCAGTGAAAAGGAGAGAACACACAGGACCACTCAGAGAACTGCCATAGAATTTTGGTTGGACTAAGAATCCAGATACAAGAGTCAGGAAATTTGTATTATCAAGGAGGGAAGTGGGAATTTTCAGGGAGAAACAGATTTTCTTATTAGAAAACTCACTATCATTGGAGAGGAGGCCAATAACTTGCAAGAGATGAATCTTCAAGAGGCAAGGCAAACCTTGCCTGTCTGTCACCCAGAGTGAAGTTAAGTTAAAAAGAGAAAAACAAAGATCATATGTTAACGCACACATATAGAATCTAGAAAAACAGTACTAGTGAACGTATTTGCAGACAATGGACCTATGGACATGCGGCCAGGGTGGGTGGTGCAGAGGGGGAGGGGAGGGTGGGACAAACTGAGGGAGTAGCATCAACATACATACACTGCCTTGTGTGAAGTCGGTAGTGGGAAGTTGCTGTATAGTGCAGCGAACTCAGCTCGGTACTCTGTGATAACCTAGAGGGTTAGGATGGGCGCGTGGGAGGGAGGCTCAAGAGGGAAGGAATGTATGTGTCCATAGAGCTGATTCACCTTGCTGTAAAGCGAAACCACGCGACGCTGTGAAGCAAGTATATTCCGATAAAAAGAAAGATGCAAGAAGTTCCTAGGAGATGCAACAATATCTCTGTCTTCTGTAAACAGAGCTTTCCCAACTCAAAAAGCCTACTGTGTATCTTTAACTCAGGTATCACTTTCAGAAGTGAGCGACACTCACACATGAAAGGGAGGCGCGCGGGGATGAGACTCACTGAAAGCACCACGGCCTTCAGTCAGCATCTCATGTGCCCTCTTGGACGGCACCTCTTTGAATAAAACGTCACATGGCAACATTTACTATTTAAAACGTTTCTTTTTCTTTTTTTCCCCACTCTAACTTTTCCCCCTGTGTTGTTTAGTTGAATTTTCACAGGTAAATACAACTACAGTATATTCCTATTAAAGCAGTATTTCTGAATCAGAGCCCTCAGGATATCACGGGAAGATTCATTGCATACCTGTAGTATGTTGGTAGTTTTATTCCCTGCCACATTGGGGATTAATGAGGTATTTATGGAAAAAACATTAGAATTATGTACCATGCATGGTATTGTGTTTTTGAGGAAATATGATTTAAGTTTCAAATAATTTATAACCAGGCTTTACAACTGATGCTCTTTTATAAAGTGAGTTCTACTGGGGTGAGAACAGTACACTCGGAGAAGCTCATGTGAGCCTACTCTCTTCACGTTCAGGTACCTCTGAAAATGGATTCAAATTCTTAAATTTCCTACATTTAGGTCACTCCCTTGCTCTCAGATTGAAATTTTGTCTTTCCTTGTTCCTAGTTTTCCTATCACCCAATATCTAGCAAAAAAATCTTTTGCAAAATCTCTGACCTTGCACATAATTGTTGTTCAGTCACTAAGTCTTGTTCGCCTCTTGGTGACCCCATGCACTGCTGTATCGTAGATTTTCAAATTTTACTTATTGATTAAACAAATAAATGTATCAGCCAGTGAATGCATGAGTGAATAAACGATGAGTCGAAAAAGTGATTTTCTGACTTAATTTAAAATCGTAGAGAATGGACTTGGAGACACAGTGGGGGAAGGAGAGGGTGGGAGGAATTGAGAGAGCAGCATTGACATATGTATATCACCACGAATAAAACACACAGCTAGTGGGGAACAGCCGCGTAACACAGGGAGCCCAGCCTGGTATTCTGTGATGACCTAGAGGGGGGAGTGGGGAAGGGATAGGAGGGCCACTCAATAGGGGGAGGATATATATATATACAATATATATAATTATGACTGATATGTGCAGTTATCCGGCAGAAACCAACATAACATTGTAAAGCAATTATCCTCCAATTAAAAATAAAATAAAATCTACTCTTAGTTCTAAGCATTGATGAGCAGAGTTATAATGACACTGTTATGGCCAATAGGTGACATTCTTTCTCCCTTCATCTTCTAGGACCCTCCTTTCTTAAACTTCTGTCTCCAGAAAATTGATGAATCAAGCCACTCACCTGATTACCTGGTTCTTCTACCTTGTTTCATTGGCTTTTGGAT
Source organism: Odocoileus virginianus (assembly GCF_023699985.2). NCBI lineage: Eukaryota > Metazoa > Chordata > Mammalia > Artiodactyla > Cervidae > Odocoileus > Odocoileus virginianus. The sequence continues at coordinate 71,705,299 of NC_069680.1, forward strand.
AAACACGACATTGCAGCTTTCCATGGGGTCACAAAGAGTCGGACAGGACTGAGTGACTAATGCTACAAAAAGAAGACATGATGAACGACTAAATCTGACTAAATCGATACTTCTCCCTCCCACTCTCTCTCTGTTTTTATCTTCCACACCCCCTATCCTTTATCTTTCTCCTAATTCTTCAATATGGTGCCTCATTCTGCTTCTGACTTTTTAACCATAATCTCATTATCCACTTACTGATTAAATCACACACTTCCTCAGCAACTTATTCCTGCATTCTGTGGATGGCTTTTAGATCCTCCTAAAATTCTTCACCACATTTCAAAATCTATTTCTGAATATACACTGTGTTGCGAGTGAACTTGCACTTACGCCATCAAAGCACAGGAAAGCTTTGCCATTTGTTTAACTGCTTGTTTTTATTCCACTGTTTTCACTTCACTGGTGTGAGGACGAACTCCCAAGGGGAGTCACCTTCCAGGGGACAACTGCTGGGCAGTTGACGTCCCACCCACACCAACTGTACTTTAGGCTTCGGGTACAGAGACCAGTGGTTTCTGTATGCTATGTATTAAACGTCCCATTTAATACACTGATCATTTAGTACACTGATATGTATTAAAAGTCCCATTTTGGGATAAGTGACACATACACCTACACATACATAATTTGGTTTTAGCATCACAAGCCAAGTTTTTACTCTATTATCTCATGTTATAGAGTGTGAAATTAAGCCATGAGAGGTATCTTAAACCCAGGGGCAGATCTCATTCTTGGAAAGGTGGTATTAGATCTCAGCCTCTTCACTCCCACTTTACCCTGCTCTCTTTCAAGACAAACTTTTGCCTAAAACACATTCATTGTTACCTAATTCCAGAACTTTCTTTTTCATGCTAAATGGAAACTCTGTACCCATTTAGCAGTTAGTTCCTATAGTGGGATTGGTTGTGGTTAATGCCCTGAATGTACATTTCAAAAAAAAATGGTAAATTATCTGTTATTTGTACATTACCACAATAAAAAACCACACACACACATTTATAATCTTCTTTTCCCCAATGTTTTTCTTAACTCCCTTTCCTTAAAAGTTATGTCATTAATTACAGAGTCCAGGATGAAATACCTAAACTGGTTTTATTAAGTTAATATCTTGTGTACTTTTTTTTTATTATCTCCATTTTCACTTTACCTGGTTAAATATCGATTTTATGGCACAGGGACAGAGGTAGCATGATCACTTATCAAAAACTGTATTTCACAAGGGGACTGCAAGGAGTTTTAAAACACTAAAGTTTTCTGCTATAGGAATGCTATTTCTCAGAGAGAAATGCACCATTTGCACAAAGAATTTCCTGGTATTTTATTTGGTCTGTTGAGTATAAAATGAATCTTGGGGTTTTCACTTGAGTTTCCACTTGACAAGCACTTGACGTGCTGTTGATGACTTCCAAATCTCTTTTCCAGCCCACACCTCTCTCTCGAGCACTAGAACATATATCCAACTGCCCACTGGACATCACTTTGATAGTCCACAGACACTTTCAACTCAGCTTGTCCAAGGCAGTACTTATTATTTTGCACTCTCAGACCTGCTCCCACTTCTGTATTTTTTATTTTGTTGAAAGATATAACTATCCACCAAGATGTCCAAACAAGATGTCCAGGCATCATTCTCAAATTTTCCTCTCCCACCCACATTTTATCAATCATCACGTTCTTTAGAGTCTATCACAGTATCTCTCAAAATCTCTTTCAAAGGATCAGCCTACTTACACGTACACATGCATGCACACGCAAAACCTTCCATTTTGATTGCTTACTATGACACCTTCATCTATCCATTTGCTCTGAAAAATTGATCTCTGTAGTCACAGAATCTCAACCAAAAGAAAACTTGGGAAAATATATCAACAGAAGATAAGAAAAATGGACCATTTACCTGGAGACTTTACTGCAAATTTTAATTTTCTCTCTCTCTCTCTTTTTTTTTTCTTCTGGTATGTCAGTGAATGTTTAAATGGCAGTAGGCAAGTTGATTCTCTTTCTTACTTAAATCAGGTCTAAATAAAAGCTTTCCCTCAACACACTTGGACACTTAAGCAATTGTGTTCATCACCTCTTGGAGAAGCAATTGTAGACAATATGGAGAAATTACTTTAACGTATAAAAAATGTGTTTACCTGACATCACACTTGCTTTTATGTATGCATGCTAAGTCGCTTCTGTTGTGTCCAACTCTGTGCAAACCTACAGACTGTAGCCTGCCAGGCTCCTCTGTCCATGGCATTCTCCAGGCAAGAATAATGGAGTGAGTAGCCGTTCCCTCCTTCAGGGGATCTTCCCAGCCCAGGGATAGAGCCTCTGTCTCTGGTGTCTCCTGCATTGCAGGTGGATTCTTTTTTTTTTTTTTTTTAATGTTTAGCATATCTCTATTATTACTATACACAGATACTAAAATATCAGTAAATAGGCACAGAGTTGTAAGGAAATGATCTATAATGAACCAAATGCACTTTCATAGCTCTTCAAGAATTTAAGCACAAAACATAATTACTGAACTATTTTAACAATGTCAGGTTTATATTTTAAAAGCAAGCAGCACCAATGCATTTTGCCTCTTTCAAATACTAATATATAAAAAACTCAGCCATTCTATTGTCTTTGAAGTTAGTTATTATTAATTTGTTTTTCATTTAATTTACGTATTTTAATTGGAGGCTAATTACTTTACAATATTGTGGTTTTTGCCATACATTGACATGAATCAGCCATGGGTGTACACGTGTTCCCCATCCTGACCCTCCCTCCCACCTCCCTCCCCATCCCATCCCTCAGGGTCATCCCAGTGCACCAGCCTGGAGCACCAGGTCTCATATATCAAACCTGGATTGGCGACCTACTTCATATATGATAATATACATGTTTCAATGCTATTCTCTCAAGTCATCCCACCCTCGCCTTCTCCCACAGAGCCCAAAAGTCTGTTCTTTACATCTGTGTCTCTTTTGCTGTCTCGCACCATTGCCATCTTTCTAAATTCCATATACATGCATTAATATACTGTATTGGTGTTTTTCTTTCTGACTTACTTCACTCTATATAATAGGCTCCAGTTTCATCCACCTCATTAGAACTGATTCAAATGCATTGATTTTAACAGCTTAGTAATATTCCATTGTGTATATGTACCACAGCTTTCTTATCCATTCGTCTGCCAATGGACATTTAGGTTGCTACCATGTCCTGGCTATTGAAAACAGTGCTGCAATGAACACTGGGGTATACGTGTCTCTTTCAATTCTGGTTTCCTTGGTGTGTATGCCCAGCAATGAGATTGCTGGGTAGTATGGCAGTTTTATTTCCAGTTTTTTAAGGAATCTCCACACTGTTCTCCATAGTGGCTGTACTAGTTTGCATTCCCACCAACAGTGTAAGAGGGTTCCCTTTTCTCTGCACCCTCTCCAGCATTTATTGTTTGTAGACTTTTTGATAGCAGCCATTCTGACTGACGTGCAGGTGGATTCTTTACTAATAGCACCACCTAGAAAGACTCTTAGCTTAGGTAGGCTACTCCAAAAATCCAGAATACTACAGTATCAAAATTTTGACTCCTACATTGCAAAACATGTGGTCTAGGCATATGTGAAAAAAAAAAAAAGAGGATAACTTTTTCCAGACTTGTAAATTATTTTTGAGAATGTTGAATTTAAAGTCAGATATATGAAAAATAGCTGTCCCTCCTTCATTGTCTACTAGGACATCATGCTGAAACAAGATTAATGAAAAATAGCAACTCAGTATTATCTTCCAAAATTTTGACATTCCTCAAAGGATGTCATAAGAAACGAATAAATAGGAAGTAATATATGATGAGTCCTTCAACTTCCTTCCTGTCTCTATTTATTAGTGAGATACAAAAGCCAGAGTCAGCCACAGGTGGCGGGATTCATGATGAAGTCTGTGATGCAGTAAGTGGAAACCACATCCTTTTAATGCTCTCTTAGAGTCCTGATACTCTCCCAGTCTCTTCTCAGCCCTGGTCATGTGACTCGCGATTACTAAGTATTAGATCCCAGCCTCTCTATTCCCACTTTACCCTACTCTTTTACAAGTCAAGCTTTTGCTTAAAACACATTCACTGTCACCTAGTTTTACAACTTTTTGTCAATGCTAAATGGAAACTCTGTACCCATTTAGCAAGTTCCCATAGTGGGGTAGGTTGTACACTGATAACATAGTTAATGCCCTGAATATACACTTCAAAATGAATAAAATGATAAATTATCTGTTATTGTACTTTACAATGATAACTCTGAACTCTGGATGGTGTTCAGAGTGGAGTGGACCTCCTCGTCATCTTCCTGCACAGCTGGGGAAGCTGGGCACTCACTCAAATTCTCTTTCCTCTGAGGGAGAAACCATGGGCTAAGAAGATCTTTCTTATCACTAAACTGTGCCACTTGGGGAAGTAATGATGCAGGTAAAGTCATCTGTCTTGCTTCTTTTACCTTCTTCCGTGCATACAAACTTGTATTTTTTGCCCCAGAAGAGTGTTCAAACTTCAGTTCTGGAAACCTGGACATCCCCAAAGTCTCTCTCACTCACAAATGACTGTCTAAGTAAGTGTTTTCCAGGGGCTCCCAGACCACAGTCAAGAGGGACTGGAGTTTGTTCACGAGACACTGCGGGGTCAGGGTCCAGTTGAGGCTCCACAACCAGGACCAAATACTCCTATTACACAAAGCATACCTTGGCAAGACTCCCCCTGGATCCCTTTGCATATGATGTGGGATCCCACAGCTCAAACAAAGGCAGTTTTTTTCCGCGGATGAATACCAGACTATTGTTACTGAAGGGGGAAAATGAACAGGGAACATATATTTCAGCCATGTTGCCCATGTCACTCCAAAGTTAAAGTCTTAATAGAAACAAAAATAAAAGTATACCTCAGTATAAGGTAAAATAATAACACAGCAATGTGTTCATTTTTACTTATTTAAACTTAATACACATGAAAACTCTAGAACAAAATATTAGTGGGTAACAAATGGTCATGCAAGGTTGCAAGTTTTCTCCAGTTTATTTGAGGTGGCTTCATATTAGTTCTAAATAAGCTGAAAAGTTTATAATATGTACATTAATATCAATAATCAGGAAAATAATGCATAAAGGCATATCTAAAATGCCAATGAATAACATCAAATGTAACCTTAAGAAAAGTTTAAATAATCCAAAAGAAGATAGGCAATCATAAACAAAGAATGAAAAATTATGAAGACTAAGAGAAATCAAAGAATAAAATGATACATCTAAATCCAATCTCATTTGTATTTATTTTCAATGTTATTGGAATAGACACACAAAAGGAAATGCAGAAATTGTCCAACTGGTTAAAAAGCAGCATAAATTTTCTACATCTTGCATACACATCTCAAATATAAAAACAAATACAGATTAAATGTAAATGATGAAAAGGTGATACCTCATGCAACTGCAAGCATAAGAAAGCAAGAATGGCTATATTAATAAAATATTCTTTAAGTCAAAGATATTTGACTTTGATGATGTGGAATATTTCACAATAAAATGGTCAGTTCAAGAAAAAGACAAAAAATTATATCCTTTGTATAAATCACATGAATTGAAAATTAAAGTAATTAAAATAATCAATTATCATTTTTGAAAATTTAACAGTTCCCTCTTTCAACTGATAGAACAACTAGATAAAATACCAACAAAGGCATAGATGACAAAAGTAATATTTAAAAAAAAAGAAAAGAAAAGATACAAAACGCCGGAAGTGTAAAGAGGCCAACTTTTTCTCTGGGGCAGGCAACATGACTGTTTATATAGAGGAATCTAAGAAATTGATAAAATAATTATTTGAATAAGCACATTTAATAATGTCAGAGGACACAAGGTTTATTTACAAAAATAAACTTCTGTGCTTATATATTACCAGTAAAGAAACAGAAAAATCAAACTAAAAATTTCATTTTCTTTATACCACCAACCATCCAAACTAAGAGATGTATTTAACACAAGATATATAAAGAAACAGTTTCAGTGTACTGAAAGATACAAATACTACTGAGAAATATTAGAACTAAGGAATGAAAAAATATACTGCTTGGAGGTCAATAGTGTTAAGATACTGATTTTTCCAAATTAGTCTACAGGCCTTTATTTAATTTCATGCCTCATTTACAAGCTTTTATTGTAGCATTTGGTTAGCTAATTCTAAAATTAATACAGATATGGAAATAACATACATAGGTCTACAAATCCAAGAAATTCAATAAGTTCTAAATATGATAAACTAAGAGATTCATATTAATGTATATTATTATCAAAGTAGCTAAAGCCAAAGACTAGAAATAATCTAAAAGCAGTGAGAAAAATGAAGCAAATTTACCAAGCACAAGAGATCCTCAGTAAGGTTAGCAGTCATTTTCATCAGAAACCATGGAAGCAGAAAGGCAGTATGATGACATAAAGTGTTGAGATAAAAAATAACAAAAAACTGGCAAGAGATAATTCTATATCTAGAAAATTTGTCCTTCAAAAAATGAAGGAGAAATTAAAATATCCCCAGGCAAATAAACAAACAAACACTAAGGGTATTTATTAAAACTATATTTGCCCTACAAGGAATCCTAAAGGGAGTTCTTCAGATTCTAAAGGCAGAACACTAGACAATAATCTGAAGCCATATGAAGAAATACAAATTGACAATAAAAGCAAATACATAGGCAGTATAAAGACCAATATCACTATATTTTTTGTAACTTCAGATTTTTATTTTTCACTCAAATGCATAAAAATAATTATAAATCTGTGTTTGAGGGGCATATAACATATAAATAGGCCTTTATCAAAAGAAAATATAAAATTTCACAAAAATCACAAGAACTGATATTAAACATCAATTGTCTTTAAGAAAATGCAAATCAAAGCCACAATGAGTATCACTTCATAACTACTAAGATAGCTATAATTAAAACAAGAAAAAATAACAAGTGTTGGTGAGGATGTACAGAAATTAGAATACTTGTGCATTGCCAATGGGAATGTAACATGCTAGGTCAGCTGTAGAAAAGAACTTGGCAATTCCTTGGAAAGCTACATATATAATCATCATACGGCCCAAGGTTCACAGCAATTTTATGACAGTGTTGTGAGACCATCACATTCTGGAACCCATTTTTTTCTTGATGATATACATTGTGTTGTTGTTGTTTAATTACTAAGCTATATCTGACTCTTTTGCAACCCCCATGGACTATAGACCACCAGGTTTCTCCATCCATGGGATTTCAAAGGCAAGAATATTGGAGTGGGTGGCTATTTTCCTCTTCAGGGCATCTTTTTGACCTAGAGATTGAACTCGTGTCTCTTGCATTGCAAGTGTAAAAGAAATGTATGTTTATTCTCTTTTAATAATAAGGTTTTAATTTTTTCTATCTGACAAATCTACAAAGACAAAAAGTCAAACCCCATGGGGTGGAAATGAAGGACTCATCAGATACTGGGAAGCAGCAATAAGCAATCAGGTGGTGAAATCTGGCTATAAAGGTCTATGAACAGACACTCACAGTCTATTATTCCATCAGACCTTTTCCTCTCCATCATAAAGAATGATTTAAGCTGTTATCATCTCATGCCTGGAATGTTGCCATACTTCTGTTCTCTGTCCTGTCTGGTTCACCTCTCTCCATTCTGTCTTTAATATTGCACCAAAAAGGATCTTTCTGGAATATAACTCTGACCATGTCACTTCCTGGTGTCATACTTATTTATCTCTCCTGAAATAAGACTAACAGTGTCTTAGCATGAGAGAAAAAGTCTTCTATAATGTGGCCCCTCACATAATTATCCACATAGTTGGTTTTTAGTAAATAAAAACTTAGTCAGTGGATGATCAGTTGTTTCTATCAAGGAAATTAAAAGAAAAAGCAAGCATAATGTTGGGAATAAATTCCTTTACTTCATACATATTTTCTGGGTATCATCATGTCTGTGAAGGATATGGAAAGGGGAAAGGAGATTTTCAAACCTCAAATATGTGCCTCTTCTGCCATATCTCTTGCCTCAAGCTTTAAATATCTGAGAATCTAGCAGGGAATACAAAGCTTATACAAAAACTGTCCTGTGGTTGGAACTTCATAAATGTGCTAAAGCAATTCAGTAGAAGATTTCCATTTTCACCTTGGGGACTTAGAAGAGGCTACAGACATTTGATCCGAGCCTTGATGGAGGAGTAGGGCAAGTGGGAAGAGACAAATCTCCATACCCTGGGGGGCCTTGGGTATGTGAAGTTCATGGAAGAGAAGCATGTTGTCACATTACTTAAATGCAGGGCATGTGAGACTCAGCAACCAGCATGAGCAGTAGGTTGGAACAGTATGGCTGGCTTTGGAGGGTTTAATTGATAGTAACAAAAATTAAAAGTTGGGCTTTCTACATGAATACCTTAAAGCCCCAGCTAATTCTCCACAAAGCCTGAACCCTGGATGTTTTCTTTCCCAGCCAGCCCTCCCAACCTATAACTCATTAGAGGTACCCTCTGCCCCTGAAATCCAGCAGGACTCTGTGGGGCTCCTGGGCACAAAAGCCTTTCTGTGTCCCCCATTTACTGATTATAGGAAATAGGCTTCATCCAGCCTCCAAGACCTTCCCTGAGTTCCAATGAGCAGGTTCAAATATTTGCTAATTATGGAAGAAAGAAGATGGAGAGACAAGGGTTCAATTCATTTCAGTTCAGTACCTCAGTCGTGTTCGACTCTTTGAGACCCATGGACTGCAGCACATCAGGCTCCCCTGTCCATCATCAACTCCAAGAGTTTACTCAAACTCATGTCCATTGAGTTGGTGATGCCATCCAACTATCTCATCCTCTGTTGTCCCCTTCTCCTCCTGCCTTCAATCTTTCTCAGCATCAGGGTCTTTTCAAATGAGTTAGTTCTTCACATCAGGTGGCCAAAGTATTGGAGTTTCAGCTTCAGCATCAGTCCTTCCAATGAATATTCAGGACTGATTTCCTTTAGGATGAACTAGTTGAATCTCCTTGCTGTCCAAGGGACTTTGAAGAGTCTTCTCCAACACCACAATTCAAAAGCATCAATTCCTTGGCATGCAGCTTTCTTTACAGTCCAACTCTCACAACCCTACATGGCTAATGGAAAAACCATAGCTTTGACCAGACGGATATTTGTTGACAAAGTAATGTCTCTGCTTTTTAATATGCTGTCTAGGTTGGTCATAGCTTTTTTCCCAAGGAGCAAGCATCTCTTAATTTCATGGCTGCAGTCACCAACAGTGATTTTGGAGCCCAAAAAAATAAAGTATCTCACTGTTTCTATTATTTCCCCATCTATTTGCCATGAAGTGATGGGACCAGATGCTATGATCTTAGTTTTCTGAATGTTGAGCTTTAAGCCAACTTTTTCACTCCCCTGTTTCATTTTCATCAAGAGGCTCTTTAGTTCTTCACTTTCTGCCATAAGAGGGGTGTCATCTGCATATCTGAGGTTATTAATATTTCTCCCTGCAATCTTGATTCCAGTTTGTGCATCATCCAGTGTGACGCTTCATATGATGTACTCTGCATATAAGTTAAACAAGCCCGGTGGCAATATACAGCCTTGATGTACTCCTTTTCCTATTTGGAACCAGTCTTGTTCCACGTCCAGTTCTAACTGTTGCTTCTTGACCTGTATACAGATTTCTCAAGAGGCAGGTCAGATGGACCTGGTAATCCCATCTCTTGAAGAATTTTCCACTCTTTGTTGTGAACCACACAGTCAAAGGCTTTGGCATAGTCAATAAAGCAGAAGTAGATGCTTTTCTGGAACTCTCCTGCTTTTCCAATGATCCAGCAGATGGTGGCAATTTGATCTTTGATTCCTCTGCCTTTTCCAAATACAACGTGAATATCTGGAAGTTCATGGTTCACATACTTTTGAAGCCTGGCTTAGAAAATTTTGAGCATTACTTTGCTAGCATGTGAGATGAGTGCAGTTGTTCAGTAGTTTGAACATTCTTTGGTGTTTCCCTTCTTTGGGATTGAATGAAAATGGACCTTTTCTGGTCCTGTGGTCACTGCTGGGTTTTCCAGATTTGTTGGCACATTGAGTACAGGATTCTCACAGCATCTTCTTTTAAGATTTGAAGTAGCTCAACTGGAATTCCATCAACTCCACTAAGTTTGTTCCTAGTGATGCTTCCTATGGCCAGGAGCTGTCAAAAGAAACAAAAGTGTAGCCTTGGGACAGGGTCCTGGCCACCCCTGAAGGGATTTACATAACACTATCTTGAGCTGTTCTGCAGATAGTGAAACCCCCACCTGATGTGATAAGATGCTGCCCACAACCTCAGAGACCCCAGGTCACTGGAGCCAGAAGGCTGATGATGCTGACTCCCACTTATCTCACAACTAACCAGTAAGAAGAATGTCTATGAACTGATCACATCCTCTGAACCATTGCTGTGAAACTCCTCACTACCCCTTCCAAGGTGGGACTCAGTTTTGAGGACATTAGCCCACTGGGGCCCTCTTTGCCTGTCAAAGTAATAAAACTATTCTTTTCTACTTCACTCAAATCTTTGTCTCCGAGATTTAATTCGGTGTCAGGTTACAGAGGCCAGATTTGACTTCAGTCCCTTTCCATATTTTGCCTCCAACACCATGATATCAGGCTTTAGACATTGTCTTGCTACCAAAGGAAACTGATTTCTACAACCATTCTTCCTGTTTGTTGCCTTATATGCCCCTAAGCTTAGTTTTCCCCCAGAAGGCTAGAAACAGGGGGGAAAAGATGCTAGCCTGAAAACAGATCTGCATTCTACTCATGGATCTTCTACTTGTAGATGTGACCCTGGGTAAATTACTTAACCTCTCTGAGTAACCTGTAAAGTGGTGATAACAATTCTTATCTTAAAGAGATGTCATGAGGGTAAAATAAAATGTTTAAGCCTCTAGTTCTTAGATGCTTCATGGAGTGTTAGTTGTCTTCCTACTCCAGTCTTCAGGCTCAATCAGGTCAAGTTTTGCATCCTTACTTCCCCCTCACTTCAGCCTTCAATTAGGGCACTTAATGAATTCTCTGCTGTGATCATTACTAACTCTCCTGGTTTCTTGCTCAGAGGCCAAAAGACAGCATTATACAGCAAGGCTTAAAGGCTCCTTTTTAAACTTAAACTAGGCTCACTGAGGAGGCTAAAAGCTAAAGCTTTGACCTGTTCTGGCATTTGAGCTGATTCGTATTAGTGCTTCCTTTGCAACAACTGGAGGAGAAAGAAGAATGCTCTAATCAGTCTAAGCCTGCAGGAAAAGTAATTGCAAATTTACGGAGACAAAAACAGGTGTGTGAAATGGTGTGTAACAGAGCCTGCCACAATCTCCCAGGACATGGTTCCTGGTTGGGAGCCCTCTTGCTAGCGGGGGGGGGGGGGGGGCGGAATTAGGAGTATATTGGCAAGTTTGTGTCACTGGAAGCGCAATATTTATTCAGCACATAGATAGCCGGTGGATGCACTGACAGTTGCAATCCAGGCTCTCTGATTTGAATTCGGCTGGAGTGTTATTTAGAGACAATCATATAATGCCCAGTGGCACCAAGTACTCACGTGGATCTGATTAAAATCTTTGCTCCCACTGGTTTCAGGGTGCAGATAACTGAAGGTGGCCAGAAGAAAAGCATCTGCTTACTTGAATCAGGAAAAGTTGACAACTCTCAGCTACTAAGATGAAAACTACAAAAAACATCTCAGCATCGAAATATAGAAAAGCTGGCGGACTCTGTATATCTCGTCATTCTTTGTATCAACTGGGCCTAAGACCAATCTCTCCTGCCAAGATTTGTTCAGTTATCTTTGAATCCAACTATTTCATAGACTCACACTATTAGAGATGAAGGAATGAGTGATTCTAAGTATCCCATTTCAGAGATGAGGAAAATGAGACCCAAAGAGAGTGTAGCTTATCAAGATCACAGAAACAGTTATAAGAACCAATGTGAAAGGAGAGGCTTCTGAGTCTCAGTGTTATTCTTTTTACAGAATTTATCAAGATACAGTAGACAATAATGCTAAATTTAGTTTTCTTCCCTCAAAGCAGAGAGGACTATTTGCCTATTTTTTCCAAAGTGCTAAGCTATGTGTGTGGAATCTATAGTGTTATTTTCTAAATGTTGCTTGTACTTTAAAATTTCAATCCCTTAGTAGTCAGTTGGTACCATGTTCTTTATAGCTGAAATTTAATAGAGTTAGTAAGAAATAAAGAACATGAGACGGCTTTGATATTCACTGAGGAAAGAGGCATAAGACGCTGTTACAGACACACCTTAACTCATAAAATAGTTAAGAGGTCTAGAAAGACTAAAGTCCAAGCATAATCAAATGTATAAGAAATTCATTTTAATTATTTTTCAAGTAATTGGAATTCAAAGTCTTTGGTTATATCCCTAATCTTCTACTTTCACACTACATTCAAACTTTCAAAAATTGAGGAGCTCTTATGGGTCTCTTTTGATGAAAAATTGTTTTTAATGATTCTTTAGCCAGGTAACTCAAATATTTCCTTTTACTCTCATCAAAATGCTTCTGACCTGCCTGAGCTAATTTTTTCTCAGATTATTTTGAGTATAGTCAAAGAAAAATACAATAGTTTTGAATATATTTAGGTATGAAGAGCTTAAGATATTAAAATCCCCAGCTGGCTTCAGAAATCCATAAAATATTGAGAGTAGGGGGACATCTGCAGTGATTTTGGAGCCTCCCAAAATAAAGTCGCTGACTGTTTCCATTATTTCCCCATCCATTTGCCATGAAGTGATGGGACCAGATGCCATGATCTTAGATTTCTGAATGTTGAGTTTTAAGCCAACTTTTTCACTCTCCTTTTTCACTTTCATCAAGAGGCTCTTTAGTTCTTCTTCAGTTTCTGCCATAAGGGTGATGTCATCTACGTATCTGAGGTTACTGATATTTCTCCTGGCAATTTTGATTCCAGCTTGTGCTTCACCCAGCCTGGCATTTCACATGATGTACCCTGCATATATGTTAAATAAGCCCAGTGACAATATACAGCCTTGACGTACTCCTTTCCCGATTTGGAACCAGTCTGTTGGTCCATGTCCAGTTCTAACTGTTGCTTCTTGACCTGCATACGGATTGCTCAGGAGGTAGATAAGGTGGTCTGGTATTCCCATCTCTTTCAGAATTTTCCACAGTTTATTGTGATCCACACAGTCAAAGGCTTTGGCATAGTCAATAAAGCAGAAGTAGATGTTTTTCTGGCACTCATGATTTTTCGATGATCCAGCGTATGTTGGGAATTTGATCTCTGGTTCCTCTGCCTTTTCTAAATCCAGCTTGAACATCTGGAAGTCCACAGTTCATGTACCGCTGAAGCCTGTCTTGGAGAATTTTGAGCATTTCTTTGCTAGCATGTGAGACCAGTGCAATGGTGAACAAAGTTTGAGCAAAGATTGAACATTCTTTGGCATTGCCTTTCTTTGGGATTGGAATGAAAACTGACCTTTTCCAGTCCTGTGGCCACTCCTATCTCCCAGAGTTTGCTCAAATTCATGTCCATTGAGTCAGTGATGCTATCCATCTCATCTTCTTCTGGCCCCCTTTCCTTTTGCCTTCAGTCTTTCCCAGCATCAGGGTCTTTTTCAGTTAGTCAGCTCTTCGCAGCAGGTGGTCAAAGTATTGGAGCTTCAGCTTAAGTATCAGTCCTTCCAATGACTATCCAGGGTTGATTTCTTTTAGAACTGACTGGTTTGATCTCCTTTCTGTCCAAAGGACTCTCAAGAGTCTTCTCCAGCATCAATTCTTCAGTGCTTGGCCTTCTTTTTGGACCAACTGTCACATTCTTACATGACTACTAGAAAAATATAGCTTTGACTGTAGGCACTGATTAAATAATACCATTTTGTCTTTCCATTAAATGTTCTGTCTATGCATTCTCATGTAGTGTCATGGCTTTCACTCCTATCTGTATGACTTTTCAGTCATCATCTTCAACCAAAACATCAGTCTTCATCTGATGGCTGTGCATCAAGTTTCCTGCTATACATCTCTACCTAAAGGACCCAAAACTAACATGTCCAAAGGTGAACCCACCATCTTACCACTTTCTCCCTCTCCATTGTGCATACACACAATACATACACTCTTGACTAATCTGCCTCCAGTGTTTTCCATCTCAGAGTGTTTACATCACCATAATTCATCTAGCCAGACAAGTTGGAAAGCAGCAGGCTTGCCTCGTCTCCTTCTCTCTCTCAAAATTTAGTGAAGCCTTTTCTCTCAGTGGCCCCAGTCTCTATTCCTTCAGGACAGAGTTTGACTTCTCCTTAAGTTGAAGCTGGACATTTCGCCTTTGAATGAACTTCATTTTCTTAAGCATATTATATTCTAGCACATCTCTCTTCTCTTCCATAAACATTTTCTTTCCTCCTCGCAAGTGTTGCCCTATGAACTTAGGTCAAGATTTAACTCAAATGCTATGTTCTCTATGAGACTTTTCATCTTCAGTTTTCCTTTGTTTCTCTTGTAGCATTTTATACATTATATAGTGATGATCCCTTAATTTTTCTTTCTCTTGCATCCACTGCAGGAGATGATATGATGCCCCTTTCTTTTCCATTTGGCCAGCAACTAGCATTTCTTAGTAGGCATACAATAAATATTTATTGAGAATTGATTGAACAATGATTTAAGGTAAGAACAAAGCCCTTGGAAGAACAGGTCTAGTGGGTGGTCAGTCACTGGGGCATAGAGTAGGGAACCACCTTCTTAGCATGACCAGCTCAGACATACTGAGGTGCACAGTTAATTTGGAAGCAATTCCCTCAAGAGGCTCACTCAGTCGTGTACCCACCTAATAAATGGTAGGTCTGCCATACTTAAATGAGAGTTGGCACCATGATTCTAGTAAAGAAAGATGTTTGACACCGAAGTGCGGACTAAAATACTGTATACTTGTAGGTAATAAATTGATACATTGCGTCAAATGTGTTAACCTATCATGTGAGGAAATGGTTTGAAGATAAGCATGTCTTGGCTCCAGGGCTTCTGGTTAAAAAGCTAAATTATGGATTCCCCATTGGCCTTATTCTTCTTAACATACCATCATAGTAACATTGATGAATTAATACAAACTTTCCAAAGTGTATTTCTATTTTAAAATGTTTCACTTTATTTCCCTTAAGTGTAATGTATATTTCGTTCAAGTTTCAAAGCTATGGGTTAGGAAGAGAGCCTACTGGTTTTACTGTTCTGGGATTGGGTGAACTAGCTACCATTCATCTCATCCGTATAATTATAATTTTATAACTTTCATCATATGGCCTTACCAATTAAATGCTGGGCCAGTAGTTTCTCAGTTTCATCCCTGAGTACCTTCCTAATACTTGGGTGGATGCTCGTTCACCTCCCCTAGTAATATTTCTATAATTTCTTTATTAGTTAGATCCAGAATACCTTGAATGCTACCTTCCGGTGGACTAGTATAATTTTTTTTAAATGAGCGTGAAAATCTTACATAATAAAGATGAAAGTCATTCATTTAATTTGTGCTTATTCTTTTATTATCCTTGACCAGTTTGTTGTTTTTTGTTTGTTTAAATTATAGTTCAATGTGTTCTATATTTTTTGTTTTCATCTAATAAAATGGTTGTTTAAATGGCCTGAATTTTTGGAGAAAAATAATCAAGTAATCCAGAAAATCCTCTCTGAAGAAATGACATTAATTTGGAGATATACATGGGGATAACAAAGGGAAAAATAGGAAAAAAGACTTTTCAGTCAGGGAACCCCATGGAAAGAGACCATAGTCTGGAAAAATTCTTGATCCAGCCAAGTTACTGAGAAGAATTCAATATGGGTTAAGCCCCATGACAGAAGAGGGAAGAGGCATGAAATGAAATGAGATAAGATAAAATCAAAAAGGTAGGTTGCCATTACTTGTATATTTTATACATAGTAGTGTAGAAATCAATCCCAACCTCCCAATTTATCCCACCTTCTCTTCCCCCTTGGTATCCATACATTTTTTCTCTGCGTCTATGTCTCTATCTGTGCTTTTAAAATAGATAACTAATGAGAACTGACTGTATAGCACAGGGGAAAAAAGCAAGAAGGTACAATCTCTTTGTAGGACATATATTAAATTAGCCTTAAAAATGCATTTCAATATACAGTAGGTGCAGACAAACACTATTTGAATACACTTAGACTAGGTACCTAGAATGGTCAAATTCATAGTACATTCAAATACATACAAATTCATAGTACATAGTACATTGCTAAACTATGGAATTAACTAGGAAATCAGTGATAGTAGCCCAGACAAGAAATGCCACCGAAGCAATGACAATGAAGTAAATTATTCAGCTGAATAAAATGGATAATAAAAGTACCCACCTCTTTAGATCAAAAAGATTATAAAAAATAGTGCCTTTAAAAGCACAAAGGACAGTTCTGACACACAGAAAACCTACTCATGTTTATTACTGTCACTATAGCTATTATGGCTACTACTGCTATTTGGAGTTACTTGTTTGCTTTTAGGGTAGTGTCTAGATGGCAGTGAGGTAGAGAAGTTAGCTTGGTGTACTATAATTTACTAGTTTAGAAAGAAACTTGAGAAGACTTCCCTGATGGTCCAGCGGCTAAGTCTGCACTCCCAATGTAGGAGGCCAGCGTTCTATCCCAGGTCTGAAAACTAGAACCACGTGCCACAACTAAGAGTTCACAAGCCCTAACTAAAGATCCTGCATACCACAACAAAGACCTAGAACAAAGGGAAAAAAACAGAAAGACAAAGAAACAGAAAGAAAGGGGTGGTATTTAAAGTGATGATAGGTGATGTTTCATGGGTATTGAAGAGGAAAAACAGTTGGCTTTTAAAAGTCACTAGATTTTTAAAACCCAGGGACAATAGAACCTCATCATCCTTTTTTATTGACCTCTCTTCCCTCCAAGAAGTTTCTTCAGTATTTCTAAGCCTTGAAGCCTTATTTTCTAAGAATAGTACAAATATCACAACAATTCTCTACTAATATTAGAACCATCCCTTTCATGGAAGTTTTCCTACAATCTCCTGGGAGGTCAAAGCTAGAAAGAAACTCGGGGGTAATTTGTCTTATTTCTGTTGGTTACAAATGTAGAGGCAGGATCTGAGAGAGGGAAATGCCGTGACTCTTAAGAGGAACTAGATTGATTACCGAGGACTGGGTATCAGAGTGAACTAAGTTCAAACTCTGAATCTATCATTGCTGTGTTGGAAACAAATCACTTAACCTTCTGAAGCTTGATTTCCTCCTTGCAAAGGAAGATCCTACTGTCTGTCCTGCTTCACGAAGGATTTGCTATGAAGAATGAATAAAATAATAAACAAAAAAGCATTTTATGAATGAAAAATTGCACTTGTCATCAATCCTTTGCCATGCTCACAGTCACTAAACCAACAGATGGGTGTGTTGATTCAATAGTTTGCCTAGAAGTAGTTACTGTAGTTCAAAACCTCTTGAGGTAAATTTATTGGGAGGCTATGTTCTAAGATCACATATAACTTACATAAGTGAGCTTAAAATTCTTCAAGTACATATTTCATGGATTGTTAGGATGTTTAACCTCAGTTACCTTGTACTCTATAGTACCATTATTTACATTTTACCATAAGAAAATAAGCCCAGTTTAAGTAACCAGTGCATGTGTGTTCAGTTGCTCAGTAGTATCTGACTCTTTGTGACCCCATGGACTATAGCCTTTCAGGCCCCACTGTCCATGGAAATTTTCAGGCAAGAATACTGGAGTGGGTTGCCATTTCCTCCTCCAGGGGATCTTCCTAACCCAGGGGTCAAACCTGTGTCTCTTGTGTCTTTAAGATCACAAAGCCACATCACAAAGGCAGCAAAGTCTAATTCCAAACCTTGGTCTGCCTTATTCAGAAAGCCATAAAATTTTAACTACTAATAGGGAAGCTATACCACAGTCACAGAAACAAATTGACACTGTTTCTGCCAAAAGAGAATCCTTAAATTGACCAAACTTGATTAGGAAGCCAAAGGCACATTTTTGTTTTCCAGCATGTGCTGAAATGCGGCTGATACGATATTGCAATTGAGCAATTGGGCGTAAAAATTACTGGTAAAAACACACTGCAGATGGCAATTAATTATCATGCAGCCCTGCTCTATTACACAGTGAAAGATTGACAAAGATACTGAGACAAGACTGAACCAGGAAGACAATGTATGTGGGAAACTGCCCTCTGCTGGTCAAGGCAGTGCAGTCTCCTGGTTAAACAGGGACGTTATTCAAAGATGCAAATGAGATATTGTGAGCACTTTTATATTTATGACTTTATTACTCT
Source organism: Odocoileus virginianus (assembly GCF_023699985.2). NCBI lineage: Eukaryota > Metazoa > Chordata > Mammalia > Artiodactyla > Cervidae > Odocoileus > Odocoileus virginianus. Next base: position 71,723,687 of record NC_069680.1, read on the forward strand.
GAGATGGTTGGGAGTTTTAATTTTGTGGTTAGCCCACCTGCTGTTTCTTTATTAAAATCTTAGTTCTGATTAATCAAAAATTCTCTTTACAGTCAGGTCACATAGATTCCATAAAAAAAGAATGCACTAGTTTGCCCTGGATTTGGAGTGAGATTTATCTTTTAAAGATGCACCCTGATTTATATGTGTGCTCACAAGTGTGGCAGCGAATTAAAATATGATAGTAAGTGGGAAAGGTTCATGGCTTTCTGAATGCAGTCATAAATAAGGAATTTCATGACCAAGTTGCTCTGTGTAATAGCCATGTCTTGCTTCACCCATGGGCATATTGGGATTCCTCTATTGGTGGAAACTATGGTAGACCAGAATTAGGTTTGCATTAGCCTCATAAAACTGGCATCAAAAGTCCACAATCCAATCAGCTGCCACAGCTTTTTATACACACAACACCAAAGCGTGTAAATTCTTTGAAGCAATAGAAATAATGATTGTCTTTCTGCTACTATCCAGAATTTTGTCAATTAGCAGTGGCCAGGAAAGCTGGCTTTGAGGTTTCTTCTATAGAGCTTCAAAAAGTAGCAAGCACAGGACCTGGATATGAGATTCAGAGACCAGGTAGCACGGCACTGAAGCTGTTCTATAGAAAGAAATGTAGAGAATATCTAAAATGAATGTAAGTGGTATTCTGATATGTATATACATACACACACACACACATATATATATTCAAAGTACACTTTGGATTCTATTATACCTTCAAATATTTCTTACTAAATACCCACATGACAATCTCTTAGAGAATGGAAATTTTAATATATAAGTCTCTTTTATGGCAACTTCTAATATCCGCTCCCCAAAAATCTAATATTATTTCAGACATACACATAATGAAATGTAATTTAACGTCCAGAACTATGAAATACATGAGACAGCCAAGGTCAAAAGAGAGCTGTTATTTACACTGAATACAAAAATTTCTTTACGAGATAAACTTCACTGTCAAGATGCCAGAAGACTCTAAAGGAAGGGATTTCTGTAATTACAGAAATAAGCAGAAAGCAGCAGAGCAGAGGAGACTAACATCTCTCAGGAGCCGCGTCTCTGTTTACCATGTACCTTTGGGCAACTTCTTGACCTGCCTGAGCCTTGAGGTATTATGGGCATAACATCCACTTCACTGGATTCTTTTGAGAATTAAATTTCATACAAAAATGCCAAGCATATAATGGACATCACAAAATGTTAAAGTCTCTTTCTTGAGCAAACTTAGTTGGCACTATTACTCTGAGTGGTTTGGTCTGACTTCCCCCCACCTCAAAATTTTTCATGCATACCGTAGGCAACACAATTGTACCTTTCTGGTGATGGGTAAACTCTTCAGTTTTGTGTCTTTTTAGCTAAGTCAAGCTGCTCTGATGGAAGCCCATGGAAGATGGTTGCTAGCCAACGGCCAGTAAAAATATGGCTATGATGCTGAACCATGCAATCCAAGCCATGTGAGTGAACCCCAGGAGCAGTCCTGTGGAAAGTGGAGCAGTGAAAGGAGTGGTAGTTATGAAGTTAAAGAGGAATTTATAGGAAGCGGTACAGCAAGGGAGTTAGGAGGTGGGGATTTTAGGACATAGGCAGTAGCATAGAAGGATGTGATCATGGACTCTGTGGGCAAGATTGATTGGAAAAGGAGGATATCGCTGTTGGTCCTGTGACAAACCTGTAGGTTTGACCGTGCACCTGTAGGTTGAGTTCAGTCTGGAGTGGTATAATGGTTAGGACTGAGAGAAAGCTGATGAGTTAGGTGATAATGTCCAAAAGAAAATGAGAAGGCACAATTAGGATCTGGGTAAGTGACAGTTAACCAAATAGATGAAGAGAGTGACACAGTCAGAGATGTGAGTCACAGAGAAGAAAAGTTATTTATGAGGGAGGAGGAAAGAAGCTTAAGAAGCATTATAGGAAATTAAAAAAACACTCCATACTGCCTTTTCCTCAAATGTTTTTAGAATACTTTGTCCACTGGCCCAAAATTCCACTTTTCTCACAAGCCTAAATCAAATCCACATTTCTCATAAAGGCTTCTTTCTCTTCTCTATTCTGGTTTCACTTTTCTCATTCCTTAAAATTAAAAGATGCTTGCTCCTTGGAAGAAAATCTATGACAAATCTAGACAGAGTATTAAAAAGCAGAGACATTACTTTGCCAACAAAGGTCTATATAGTCAAAGCTATGCTTTTTCCAGTAGTCATGTATGGATGTGAGAGTTGGACCATAAAGAAGGCTGAGTGCCAAAGAATTGATGCTTTTGAACTGTGGTGTTGGAGAAGACTCTTGAGAGTTCCTTGGACTGCAAGGAGATCAAACCAGTCAATCCTAAAGGAAATCAATCCTGAATATTCATTGAAGGACTGATGCTGAAGCTTAGACTCCAATACTTTGGCCACCTGATGCAAAGAACCAATTCATTAGAAAAGACCCTGATGTTGGAAGAGATTGAAGGCAGAAGGATAAGGGGGTGACAGAGGATGAGATGGTGTGATGACATCACTGGCTTAATGGACCTGAGTTTGAGCAAACTCCAGGAGATGGTGAAGGACAGATAAACCTGGCGTAATGCAGTCCATGGGGTCACAAAAAGTAGGACACAGCTGAGTGACTGAATAACCACAAAATGCTAACATATTTAAAACAAGTTCTTCCTTCTTTATCATAAAGCAAGGAACACTCCTGGAGCACAACAAGCAACAGGAGCTGCAGCCAATTCCCCTCTGGCTTTCCATCCTTCCCAAGTGCCCTTCTATTACTCTTTGCATCTGATAAAATTTTCGGTCAAGCAAATGCAAGTAAAAAGCCTGGTCTTAAAAGATGACATTGTGTATGAAACTACATTTAAGATATGCACTTGAAAATCATCTCATGTAATCCATCATATCAACAGGCTAAACATAATTTATCAATAAATACTGAAAAAGCATTTGACAAAATCCAACATTCATTCATGATAAAAACTCTCAGAAAGACAGGAATATAGGAAATTTTCTTAAAGGAATATATACAAAACCTTTCGCCAGGGTTCTTGTCTTGGAAATCCTATGGACAGAGGTGCCTGGTGGCCTCTAGTCCAGTCCACTGGGTCACAAGAGTTGAACCCGACTTAGCGACTAAACAAGAACAAAATATACAGAATTCTACACGTAATATACTTAATGGTGAGGAATCAGATACCATATCCCTAGCATCAGGAGCAAAAAGTGCTATTCAATATCATTCTGAAAGTCCTAATTAGCACAGCAGGAAAAGAAAAAAAAAGGAAAGGAAAAGCATAAAGACTAGGAAGAAAGAAATAAAACTCTCCTTGTTCAGAGATGGCACAATTGCCCAAGTAGAAAATCCCAAAGAAAAAGAAAAATGCTCCTGAAACTAGTAAGTGATTATAGCAAGTTTGCAGGATACATATTAATATGTCTGCTATGCTAAGTTACTTCAGTCATGTTTGATTCTTTTTGGCCACATGGACTGCAGCCTGCCAGACTACCCTGTCTATGGGATACAAACAGCAATTGCTTTCCTAGATGCCAGAAATGAATAACTGGAATTAAGTAAAAACACAAGACCATTTACATCAAGACCAAAAATTAAATACTTAAGGATGTTGCTGCTGTGGCTTCAGTCGTGTCCAATTCTGTGCAACCCCATAGATGGCAGCCCCAGGCTCCACTGTCCCTGGGATTCTCCAGGCAAGAGTAATAGAGTGGGTTGCCATTTCCTTCTCCAATGCACGCATGCACGCTAAGTTGCTTAAGCCATGTCCAACTCTGTGAGACCCTATGGACAGCAGCCCACCAGGCTCCTCCGTCCACAGGATTGGAGGACGGATTGCCTAGAGAGGCAAGAATACTGGAGTG